>NW_026849045.1:0-292429 GCF_030867785.1 Colletotrichum acutatum | reverse complement strand
TTCCCGGACAAGCTGGTGAGATGGGTGGACGCCTTCTGCTCCCATAGAACGGCAAGCATCCTGGTTAACGGTCACGAGTCCGAGGCTCGTCCGCTACCACAAGCCGGACTGCCTCAGGGTTCGCCGCTTTCGCCCGTGCTCTTCCTCTTCTTCAACGCCGATCTCGTACAGCACCAAATCGACGAGAACGGGGGCGCGCTGGCCTTCGTCGATGACTACACGGCGTGGGTCACAGGCCGATCGCGCGAAGCAAACCGTCAGGGCATCCAAGATATTATCGATCGAGCACTCGCGTGGGAACGACGAAGCGGGGCGACGTTCGAGACGGACAAGACGGCCATCATCCACTTCACGCGCAACTGGAGGCTGCCGGCGGACTCAACCAGCTTCGTCATCAAAGGTGACACTGTCCGAGCAAAGGACCACGTCAAAGTATTGGGAGTGATGATGGACACGAAACTCCGTTTCGAAAAGCACATCGCAGACGCGACGACAAAAGGGCTGGAGGCCGTGCTGGGGCTCAAACGGCTCAAAGGCCTGTCTCCGGCGACGGCCAGACAGCTTTTCGTGGCGGCCGTAGCACCGACGATGGACTACGCGTCGAACGTCTGGAGGTACAGGTGTCGAGCAGCGCAGATGAGGGTGATCAACCGAGTGCAGAGGATTGGCGCCCAAGCGATCGTGGGAACCTTCAACACGGTGGCCACGGCGGTCGCTGAAGCGGAGGCAAGCATACAATCGGCGCAAGAGAGGTACGACAGAAAATCAACGACATTCTGGGTACGGCTGCGAAGCCTTCCCAAGACCCATCCGCTTCGACGTCTGCGGGCGGTGGCCTTTAGACGGTTTCCGTCACCCTTCCAGTTGATGGCGGAGGCCTATCGCGACCTACCCCTTGACAAGCTGGAGACTATCGAAGGGTATTCGATCGCTCCTTGGGAACGTCGTATTGATACAGTAGTCGACGACGACACGGTCAAGGCCTCTGAGGCAATCCGGTCTGGATGGGCAGTGAGGATAGCGACAGGGAGCTCAGCAAGGAACGAGGTTGTGGGCTTTGGAACGGCGACGACGCTGCCCGCATCTTTCAGAGGGGGCGGTGGCGTCGTGACGGCCTCGCGTACGTTCGGTCAGAGAACGGAGCAGAACCCGTATGTAGCAGAGCTAGCGGCACTGGCAGAAGCGGTCAAGTCTCTCCCAGAGAGACTCGAGTACCGGGCCATCCACGTCTTCACCCGCAACAAAGCGGCAGTGTTGGTGATGCACAACCCGCGGCAGCAGTCAGGCCAACAAGAGATCCGACAACTATATGCCAGCGTGCAAGCTCTGCAGAGACGAGGCAACAGAGTCACTCTCTTCTGGCTTCCATCATCGATAGAGTCAGACCTGGCGCAAGCGGCCAAAGCAGCAGCAAAGGAAAGTACCCAAGTAAACAAGACACCACAAAAACGGCCGGCCAGAGCCTACTCGACGGCACTTAGGATCGCTTTACAGAGCGTGCGACAGAAGCACGGAGCCTTGCCCGACAACGTAGGAGCATATTCGAAGAAGATCGACATAGCCCTGCCGGGAAACCACACACGCAAGCTGTATGACGGACTGGCCTGGAAAGAAGCCAGCATTCTAGCGCAACTACGCACCGGAATGGCAAGGCTGAACTGGTACCTCTACCAGATCGGCGCAACCGCCGCGGCGCTATGCGCTTGCGGGCAATCTGCAGAAACGGTAGAGCATTTTCTCTTTCGATGCACACAGTGGACGGCACAGCGGACTCGGATGCTCCAACAGACGGAAACGCGGAGAGGAAATCTGTCATACTTCCTGGGAGGAAAGCGCGCGTCCGACCCTAAGGATTGGTCGCCAAGCGTAGACGTTGTCAAAGAGACGATCAAGTTCGCCATGAGCACGGAGAGGCTAGATGCACAGATCAGCCAGCAGCGAAACCACACGCAACTAACATCATCAAATTAACCGGAGACACCCCCACGCATCCTCGTGCCATCGACAGCAGGACTAGCTTCGGCCGCCGACGATAGGACGTCGAACACTTTGAGAAACAACTCCGAGATGGCCTGCTACTAACCCCACGAGCAACCGCAGCATCGACATGCAAAACTAAAAAAGACACATACGGAGACGAACAAGACTTGTATGGGCTTCTGGGAGGCAAGGATATGAACGAATGTGGAGAATATGTAGATAATCATGCGAGCCCTAAACAGCTTAGCCGGGGCGTAATAAACTATGTATGTATGTATGTAGTCAAAGTCAAGACACCACGAAGTCGAACACCGGCACTCAAAGCAAACCAACTGCAGTCACAGAGGGGAGGGAGTCGAATCTGACTTATCCGTTATTTGGTGTTGTCGGCTATCTCTAGTCCTGCGGCCTGAGCTTCGGAATAGAGCGGGAGCACTCAGCCCCATGGGGTAAGCGGGAACGCCCATCACTAGGTGGTAGGCAATGCGACTATGGGAAGAACCGGGTACTCTATGCAGTGACGTTCTAATCGCGGGGATCAAATGATGCGGGTGAACGGTTTGAGATTGGGGGAAAGGGGGGATATATGCATTGCCGGTAGTGGTGATGGCTTGTTTACCCTCGGCGCGAAGAGGTTACGGAGGAGGGTGTTAATGATTGGGCTTCGGGGTTGCTAGCGGTGATACGCAACGAGGTCATCCTCGTCAGCCAAGCCCACCACAGGTGACCATGAGTGAATGACTGAAAGGCGGGACGAGATTCATGATGAACAGACCAGAACGAGCATGGGCCGTATTCAAGTTAAACGTCTGAAGTTTCTGACCTGCTGCCGTCTTCCGAGAGTCTCCAATTAATATCGGTGTCCGAGTTTCGCGGTATGAAGATTGGGTTTACGGTTTACGCAGTACGGATACACCACGAGCATGAAGTGCAGAGTCCCACCGGCACTGTCCTCCGTCCGCCCAGGAGCCCCTCCTCGGCCCCGGCAGAGACTTTCAAACACGGCTTTCGTTCTTATGAACTTTCACTGTACCTAGAAATCAGAGAATGAGTGATGCTGAGGCTGAGACTGGCTGTGTGACTCGCTTCCGCATTTGGCCGAAGCAAGTTCCCGCCACGCTCCCCTAAAAATTTCTAGATCCCGAAGACGGCACAGTTAGGGACAGCCAGTCGGGCCAGGTCTTTCAAGGTTCCTCTTCCCCCCTGAGGCTTGGGGCCCTGCTGCACCCGGCTCCCTCAAGGTTGCGAAGAGAACAGCAGCTGGATGTCACTGCCCATATGTAGTTGGGTGAGGAAGTACTTGACACCACTACGAGCCCCCTACGCTCAAGGAACCTCAAGGTACCTAAATTGACGACCTCAAAGTACTAAGGTACCTTGATCCCCAGTGACCTCGAAAGATTGACTCGTGTGATTCCATCTCCATCTTCTTATTCTCATAACTCCATCCTCTTACGATTCCACTCAAACAAGACACCACATCAAATCATACCAAATCGAGACCGACAACAATTAGACAGTAACAACGACAAGTTCCAATCGACCCACGAAAGGACTCTAGTAACCCCGTAGAAAAAAAAACCACAGCCAAAGATCGTTCTCGCCCACGATGAATTGCCCTTCGCGCAACGACGACATCACGCTGGAGCACCCGGACTGGAACCAGAATCCGCCCTTCCTCTCCGCCGACCTCACTACCTGCGAGGATCTGAACGGCATTGCCAACGCCCGCGAGCAACGTAGGGCCCGGGGCGGCGCCGGCGATGGATCCGACGGCCGGGGTGACGACATGAATTACCAGACGCTGCCACGTCTGCAGCCCGATCGAAGGCTGCGCGTTTCGGGAGGGTGGAAACACGGTGAGTCTTGATTTCTCATGAACAAAATATTCAATGATGTTGGTGATTTCGTGGTTGTGATGATGCGGAGACTGGGACCAACGACATCAAGGTGCCTTCTCTCCCATTTCTCACCTCACTCACCTCACTCACCGCTCTCGGTGTGCATGCGGCATCGGCCGGCATCATCAACGACATTTAACCACCACCTCACACAGCATTCATCAACGTATACTAATGCTTTCCAGGTTTCCATCCCCGAAACAAAAAGGTGAATGGTGGTGATGACCATACACCTCTCCTTTGGGCCTCTGCGCCCGTCCGCTCCGCCCTCTGGGGCTGGGTGAGCTGGATCATGTCCGTCATTGGCTGCTCAGCCATCATCTCTGCCCTCAAAAGCCCCGAGGCTGTCGCGTCTTTCCTTGTCGCGACCAAAGAAACTACTCATTGTAAGTTGATCTTTCTTCGTCACAATCGCTCGGAAGACGGGCCTCGTCGACCCATTACCCACCCACATGTATCAACATACAAATCCCATTTCATCTCATCTCATCCCATTGTGCCTTATCCGACTTAGACTTATCTCACTCCTTCTTGTTCACCACCAATGCCTTAACACAATGTAAGCTGACAATATCCCAAGCCGTCACCAAGCGCCACGCCCACACCCACGACCACGACCGCATTACCGCCCGCTCAACCTGCCCAACCGGCGGCCTCGGCGACGAAGATGCCTACAACACACCCCTCCACGTCGGCGCCCTTTTCATCATCCTCGCAACCTCCTTCCTCGCCTGCGCCTTCCCGCTCATCGCGAAGAGTATCCCCGGCATCCGCATTCCCCGTCCCTTCTTCTTCGCCGTCCGTCACTTTGGCACTGGCGTTCTCCTCGCCACCGCCTTCGTTCACCTCCTCCCGACGGCCTTCACCCTCCTCGGCAACCCATGCCTGAGCTCCTTCTGGGTCGAGGACTACCCCGCCATGCCGGGCGCCATCGCCCTGGCCGGCATCTTCCTCGTCACCATCATCGAGATGGTCTTCTCCCCTGCCCGCCAAATGAGCTGCACCCCTGGTGACGCCGTACTCGCCCCGAACCAACCAGAGGGCGGCGATGAGACCGATCAAGGGCAGCAACAGCAGCGTGGTGAGAAGCGCGTCATCGTCGACGAGGAAAACCGCGCCGTGCAAGTCAACTCCAACGGCGGCATCGTCCTGACCCCCGCACAGCAGCACCAAAAGGACATCCTCCAGTGCATGATGCTCGAAGTCGGTATCCTCTTCCACTCCGTCTTCATCGGCATGACCCTCTCCGTCTCCGTCGGCCATGAATTTGTCATCCTCCTTATCGCAATCGCCTTCCACCAGACCTTTGAAGGCCTCGCCCTCGGCTCCCGTATCGCCAACATTGACTGGCCCCAGGGCAGCCTCCAGCCCTGGATGATGGCCCTCGCCTACGGCTGCACCACGCCCATCGGCCAGGCCATCGGTCTCGCGACCCACCGCCTCTACAGCCCTGACTCGGAGTTTGGCCTCATTCTCGTCGGCACCATGAATGCTATCTCGTCCGGGTTGCTCGTTTTTGCCGCGCTGATTGAGCTTCTGGCCGAGGATTTCCTGTCCGACGAGAGCTGGCGCGTCCTGAGGGGCTCGAAGCGCGTCTGGGCTTGCGTTCTCGTCTTCTTTGGCGCCTTCGGCATGAGTCTTGTCGGAGCGTGGGCCTAGATGGACCCCCCGAGGCTAAGAGGGGACAGTCTGAATCGATGGCGATGCCGGGTTGCTGCCTGGTGGTCTTCTGTTGGCTCGTCTGTGATCCTCTTGCACCTGGAGAGACGCGGTGAGGTGTCTTGTTCAGGGTTTAGATGGCGACGCTGCGTAAGTGGGTGGCGTGACCAAATTTCTCACCTCGTTGCGTCGGTGTGATGATTCCATTCAACAGCTGGGTTTGTGCTTATGTACACAAACCTCTGTCATCTGCTTGTATGGATCTTGAAATTTGGGGTATCTCGTTCTTTGAAAGACTACCGCTTGAAAGAGTTGCTCGTCAGAGTGCGTCGTTATTTGGTTTACGCTTGGTTTCCTCTATGAAGCCGTCCTCTCGTTCAAAGCAGTATTAGTGCGATAAGTTAGATCAAACAAAATTTAGAAAATGAATTGGGAATAAGAGTTGCTTTCCAGTCACCCATTGAAGCAGCTGATTGTTCAGCACTGTCTATGTTGAGTCTCTATGATCGTCTCCTTAACACACTCACTCTCACTCTATCTCTCACTGTCCTAGATCGTCCAGGCCCTATTCGCCTCGTATTCCACACAACCACAACCATCAACTCACAAACGTGAAGTCACTCGGCGAAGTCCCCTCACTCACAGTCGGACTCGGCGCAACCCCACTATCATAACTCCCCCTTCTTCTAGCCCGGTGCCTCTTCCCCCTCGTCTCAAATCCACCCGGCACCGGCACGCCCCCCACAACCTCGACCTCATCACTCCCACCGCGAGCAGCAGCGGCCGTGGTGACAGCATGCCAAGCCCTCGTCTCCTCCGCAAGTCTAGCCTCCTGATCGTGTCTCTCCCTCTCCTCCCTGAACCGCATCCCCAGCGCCTCCTCCGTCTGACTGAGATACGGAAACTTCTGCTTCTGCGTCTGCGGCAGCGGTGACGAAGGTGGCGTGGGTACACTCTTGCGCTCGATGGTGGTGCTCCAGCCGGAGGTGTCGCGGGCAATCATGGCTGTATGAGAGGCGCAGCATACGGATCCGGGGCCACCTACTCCGAGTCCGCCGGAGCCGATGTCACGCGGGGAGGGACATCCGGGGACAACACAGGCATGGGCCGCGTCGCAGTAACTCCCGTTGGATCTCGCGGCGCCATGACATCCCGTAGCCCGGCACTCGTGTCCGATACAAAACTGGCTGGCAGAGACGAGTAGCGGATCGTCGGCGCGCGGGGCCGGGCAGGACGGGTGCAAGCAGGCATGGAGGGCGCAGCGGCGGCTGGCGGGTTTCGAGGGGTGAGGACACTCTGGGCTTGCCGCGCACTTGTGCGCTACGCAGAAGCTCGGTCGGTGTGGTGGTTTCGAGGGGTTCGCGAGGTCTGCTGCTGGTTGGGGGCAGGTTTGGGCGTGGCAGGTGTCTGAGAACCGAGCGAGAGAGGTTTTGTTAGTGGGATTTCGTGTGAAAGAGGGTAGGCCCTCAAGTGTCTTGGGAGAGATGCGAGAAAATATATGGTTTCTTACGACTGGCACAGTAGAGTCTTGACGCGTCCGTTCCGTTGTCCTTGCGCTCGCGGCATGGCGGATAGGTACACTCGTGCTGGGGACAGAAGTGGACGCCGCCGCTGACGACGGCTCCGCAGGCTGTCGCGTTGCAGCTTGTCGGTAGATCTGGAGCGTTCCGCCATGTCAGTATTCCACAGCCTCAGGATATAATAACTCGTTTTGAGGAGTCGAAGAGAGAAAACTCACGGAACCAGCAAACTTCTTCATGCGTTCTACCGGGCGAAACCACCCTCGGCGAGGAGCACCCCGCGGTCTTGCAGAGCCGGTGATCTCTACACCAGCTGCCGCCGTCGATGACACTGCTGCATTCCTTATCTGTGCAGGTGTGGCTCGAGCAGTAGAGGCCATCGCCGACGCGAGGGTGACCGCAGGCAGGGATAAGGCAGATGGGCGTGTGGAAGCTGCACATTTGAGAGTTAGTGGCTCGCTTGTTGTGGCATCCATAGCTTGAACAGGTGTCTGTATGCCCGAGAGACGGTGAAATCAGTATTATAGCCAGTGAACTATGCGGTATTAAGGACGCGAAAGTTACGAGAAACGTACGGTTTTGGCAATATGGCCAGTCCTGGTTTGCGTCGGCAAAGATACGCTGATTGGAACAGCCCTGGCAGTGGCAGCGGCCGTCTTTCCCCAGGTGACCATGTTCAGCAACTATACAGGCATTGGAGGAGAGATTTAACCAAGACAATGCAACGTACGGTCTTCGCAGTACTTGGATAATCCAGGCTGTTTGGGGTTCGTACACATCTTCTCGCCGGTACGCGAGCGGCAGGCATCTTGGGAATGAGGACGAAGTCAGAGAGTTTCCTCTACCAGAAAAGGATTCCACCAAACTAACGGTCTTTGCAGAAGATGGAGAGAATGCGCTTAGCCTTGGTTGGTGCCTCGCACTTCAAGACCTTGTGGACGCAGCCAGAGGAGACGCAATGAGGCCGGGGCGGCGGAGGCGTGGGCTGTTTGGCGCGGCAGCTGAAGAACATGATGGCTGGCAACTGCGTGATCATGGAGGTTATTGTAGCAGGGTCGTAGAATGAATGCTGACGAAGTGTTGGAGGCTTATTGGATTCCCAGATGGAATATACAGATTGGATGATGTTGCATGGGCAATAGAGATGACTTGATATAGGTAATCTCGAAGAGGATGAGTGAGATGGACGCCAGGCATCCATTATCATCATCAGGAGGGTCATCGGTGGTTGAATATGCAACGATTAACTCTCTGAGTACAGTCGAGCTTTGAGGTTCTCAAGAACATATTGATGAGAGGAGGGAGCCGTTGTTCGATCACGATGATATCCCTGGCGTTGCTTCTTGTGAGAACTGAATGCGAGACACAGGTCCTTGGAGCCGGAAGACAATTTTGTAGGGGAGGTCGAGCAAAGTGAGAGTAAAAGACGTTGAACTGAAAAACGATAAAGGAGAGTAAGACGTTGCTCGTCAGCATGTATCACCCCCGTCTTTCGTAGATATTTAGACACTCCTTAGGATGACCAGGGAGGTGCACCGAATGTGTCTTAAGAGCGGCATTACAAGAGAGAGGTAGCATTCTGCAACGATTGATCAATATTTCCGATTGAGAGACGATGATCTGAAACTTCAGACTGGAGACATTCCATGATTAAAAGAAGAAGCACTGTTCAGTTGCATCATCTTGGACAATCAAATGGTTCTGGCGGAGCACTGCATGCAGGCAGCCGGGCCAGGTGAAATTATTCTTGGGCGTCAGATTGGAAACGTGTTATTACAGACTAGCAAGCTGGCTAGACTTCTTGGACCCATGAAGTCGAGATCCCGGCTGCTAGTAGTCTCTCATAAGTCTCATGAGGCATTCAACAATTGACGAGCTTGAGTTGAAGCGGTGGTGGGAGGAGTGGTGTGGCGATCTCCAAAATCAGGGAAGGAGGGTTTGCCCCACCAGCCACGCTTCTGCAGGTCCACAAGAGTACGTATCTGAGGCTATACCCAGTACGGCTAGAGGGCTCCAGCCATCTCGACCTAAACCGCGTTAAGGTACACCTTGACGGCCCCTGCATTGCAACGTGCCCCTCGTTCCCACCAGCCACAATCGTCGCGAAATCAAGTTTCCCATCCTGGCGGGCGGCAAGGACGGAGATCGTCGCCATCGCCAACCAGTTGCCGTTCGCCGGCTTTCCTCATCATCAGGGTTTCCCGAGGACCTGACAGGCTGACAACCTTGCAGGCTGGCGGAAGATTCGCTGCCACCACCAGCGTCATTCTTTCTTTCCTGTTTTTCCCTGCCATTGTTATCTATCGCTTGCATCTCTCTCTGGCGCATACGAGACAGCTTCACCTCCCCCCGGCAACAACTACCAAAACACCGCAATTGCAACGTCTTTGATCACGAACAATGCCCTCGAACCGGCTTTGACGACTGAAACAGCACCAAAAAACAACGCCTGCGGCATTGAAACACTTAGCGACAGTCGCTCACACGTACAATGGCCGACGAGGAACAAGGCATCCAGCGCCCGGCGCAAACCTACCAGACCCCCGACTGGGAGACTCCCACGGCCAACAAGCGTCGCTCGTTCTTTGATCGCTTCGCTCCAGCGACGACTGGCCACCAACGCGACAATGGCACCACTGCTGCTCCCACGGCGACGAATGAAGGCGGCTTCGCAAAAGAAGATACCCAACGCTCCGATGATCACGCCCATCTAACCGCTCCTGCCACCGGCGCGGCGGCCACTACCGGCGCAACGGCAGCACCGAAGGCCCGTCCCTCCTTAGCAGCTCGCTTCGATGCTCTGCTCCCGCCACATAAGACCTACTTCGGCATTTCCCGAAAGCGATTCCTTCTGTTCATCGTGTTGCCGCTCGCGGTCTTGTTCCTGCTCATCCTTCCTCTGGCCCTCGGCCTCGGTCTCTCCAAGCGCGGCGGAGGAAAGCAAGACCTGCCCCTTCCGAACAACCAAGACGTTCACACTGGTGACCTCACATACTATGCTCCTGGGCTGGGCGCCTGCGGAAAGACGAGCAGCGACAGCGACATGATTGTTTCGGTGTCACACTACCTGTGGGATAATGTGCAGAGCGGC
Organism: Colletotrichum acutatum; assembly: GCF_030867785.1. NCBI lineage: Eukaryota > Fungi > Ascomycota > Sordariomycetes > Glomerellales > Glomerellaceae > Colletotrichum > Colletotrichum acutatum. The sequence continues at coordinate 282,278 of NW_026849045.1, read as the reverse complement.
GGCAATCCGAACAATAATCCGCTTTGCGGCAAGAAGATCCGGGTCCGGCGTGATGGCGAGGGATCGGTGGATGTCACCGTTGTGGATCGATGCACCGGTTGCGCGCCGACTGATCTCGATTTGAGCCCCGCGGTCTTCGACAAATTGGCCAATAGGGACGAAGGTAGAGTCACCGGCACATGGAGCTGGTTGGACTGAGCAGGCCTGGATGAATGCCTGAACCGCAAGCTGGATGGGAGTACTGCGTAAGGAACATCCCGCCGGCAGGGAACTTGACGAGACATGCGAATAGTACGACTACGAGCCGAAGACGGAAAGATGTTGCGCGATGTTTGGAATTGCTTCGATACCCCTGTTGTTTTGTACTTCATGCCTGTCCTAGATACCATTGCCCATTGAGGCACGCGAATACGAATACTTCTTACAAACTTGACAACTCCCTGGCGCAGCCCAGCGAATCGGCGGACATCGTTCCATCTATTGATCATCCCCAACTGCGACACCAACGACTGCACAACGATCCGGGTCATGGTATGTAATCGAGAATAATCAATATCATTGAGCACAGATGCTCGGCCACCATGAGTGCCGGCCCTCCTAGCACGTCAATATTTACAATGTAACGCCGTGAAAGCAGTCCCAGGGTATTCCCAAACAATGAACCCAACATAGACGCCATTAAGCCAATCCCGAACCATCGCCTATCCCGCAGAGAAATCATCTACGGTGAGTTCTCACTTGGTCGACTCGCTGCACCCTGACTCCTATCTCGGTCCCCCCAGGCAAGCAGACCATGTCCCACAGTAGAGCCTGTCGCTCCTGACCTACGCATACAGCGACTCCGACGCTGGTATTCCCAATCAATCAAGCCGTGGTCGGTATCCAAGGGCGACAGCTGGGGCGCTGGACTTGATCCCATACTACTCTCCCCGCCACCAACGCTATACTCTACCACTATAGACACCCTCTTCACGCTCTTCTCTTCCCCGACAGCTGAGCTCTCAGGCTCGTCGTCATCGTGCTCCTCCAAAATGTGCCGCCTACTTGCCGACGACCTCAAAACGCGGGCCGGCTTCTGGAGCTCAAGGTCGCTGGCGCTGAGCCAGGTCCCAAACTCCTCAAAGGTATGTCTCCTCGAGTTCGGCACCCCCGCAGGCGCAGGCCCCCGGTGTGTGCTGTGAACGGTAACACCTGAGGACATGTTCGCATCCTGCTTCGTCCGGTGACCCGTTGCCTGATTAGACGGCGTCGGAAGCACGCCCGCCGTCTTAAGGTTTCGCAGCCAGGGGAACCACTCCCTTAGCAGCGGCCAGACAAGCGGCAGGTTCGATACGTAGACGGCGACGCTTGCCTCGCGGATGTACCACAGCATGTACGTAGGGCTGTACGGGTCGGACAGGTTGAAGATCTTGGTCAGCAGCGCCGCGACGATGACGCAGATGCCGAGACTGAAGACAAATAAGAGAACGACCTTTTGCTTCCAGGGCACCTTCATACGAAAGACGAGCGGAAGGGGAATCATGAGCATCAGCATGTCGGAAGAGATGTTGAACCAGCCCTGGAGGATGGCGTAGTTCTCATACGTCGTGCATTGCGGGTCGGGTGGCGGCATAGCCCAGTAGCCGCTGAAGGGACGGCAGGCGGCGAACATTGTTACCTGCGTCGCGGTCCATCCGAGAGCGACGTACATTGCTAGCCAGCGCACGAGGCGCTGGGCGGCGAGGTTAAGGGTAAGGCGGGTGTAGAGGATCAGCACGCAGGCTTTAAGCACGTAGATGAGGTTCAGCATGGCCTGCTCTGAAACGAGGACAATCTTGGAGCCGTGGATGCGGTCTTCGATCTCGGCTTGGGTGAAGGTGCCTTCTAGTTCTGGAGGGTAGAGGTTCGAGCCGCCTCCGTCGGTGATGATGTTGAGGAGGGCTACCAGGACAGTGAAGAGAACCTGCCACGCGATAAGTGGTCAGTTTTTGGTTGTTTGTCTGATAGTCATGAGAAGCATGTAGACGATTGAACATACCGCTGCGAGAATCTGGAGATAGTCGTCGGCTTCGAAGTTGGAGACACCGCCCAACCTCTTTGCTCTTCCATACCTATCAAGTAAATATGTCAGCTTGGCTCCTTTCCGACTGTTGACAGGGGCCTAGTGAACGAACATTCTGAGGAAGATAAAGGCCATCCCTATTGAGTAGTGTATCCAACTCTGACGCTCGAGACTGGCGCCGAAGCTCTCGTTGCCGGTAACCATTGTGATGTATGACTGCCTTCGCTATGCCCTCGTCGCCAAAGATGTAATCGCGCCGACGATTGCGGGTAAGAGTTCTTGGTCACGATCTCTCAACGGTCTATGGCATTGTTCTTCCCAAACCAACTTCGATGCCGTAAAAGTGATTCAGAAGTTATCGTGCCAAGGACATGGGTGATGGCGAAGGTCTGAATGTACTTCCACGACAAGATTGATATGGGATATGCCACAACGATATGGGCTTCCCAACGAACTCACTAACGACACCAAAAAAACTTCAAACAAAGTCCGAACGGGAATACTGTGTGACGCGGACTTTGAAGGTATTCCAGCGCCCGCCCGCTACGAAACTGGCTCCAAGTGCATTCAACAAAGCCGATGGGCTGATATCTGACAGTTTAAAGGCTACAATGGCGCGGTTTGAGAATCGACAAGCCTCCCCGCGTGGCTGGCTATCAAGAGAACAAGCAGGGCCGGACAGTTCTATGGTTCAATCTTTTTTGACCTTGAAGAGCGAAGCGTTTAGAAGACTCGAAGAGCTAGACTCAGTTCGAGCTCGCTGCAGCTCACTGGTGCGCCCCGGCCGACTGGGTTCGCCGACTCGGGGAGGCTTGAGTCTTGCTGAGGTGCTGTGGTGCTTCGACAGCAGCAATGACGATAAAGAGTTTACGATTTACGAAAAGCCTACATAACATCTAGCCACATCTAGCTTGGCGAGAGCTGGAGGCGGCGTTGGCGTGAGAATCGCCGGATGCGGCCATATTCGCGTAGATGACACGTTCCTCACCAATCATGAAGGGAAGACAGGCACGAAGAAGCGTAAACCATCATTGATTCTTCACTCGGTTGACTAACTAAAGCTGACTTCCGAGCTGCGCTAAGTAGACTAGTCCTTCTTGCTTCTACAGCTTGACGAGCCATGACTGTGCTCTTCTTTGTGGTGAGCTCGAGGGGAGACGTCGTCCCCGATGGAATGGTCGATCTAGACTTTGAGGCGCGATGTGGTTCGTATCGGTGACCACGCCCGCCACCGCGAATGCTGGCTGGCTGGATATTGACAGCATTGCTGGGCGAGGAATTTTGTAATCAGTAATCATCGACTGTAGAGAAAGTTACCCTGCCAGCCTGCTTGTGGCCTGCCCCTGTCCGGATCCAGACCTCTGGAACGCAGGGTTGCTTATCAGACCGGCACTCTTCCGCGCCAACGGGACCCAAAGAATCGATTGATCTAGGTGTTGGGGTAGTACAGAGACTAGCTCAGTTCACTGCCGGCGAAGCATTCTCTCTTCCTTCGGAATCCAGATTGCCTAGGTAATCTTGTCCACGTCGCCGAGCCGGTGGGATTGATGATGGGATCTGATAATACCATGGGAAAAACGATTCCAATTCTTCGGGATGCCCAATTCTCCCGAAATGGTATGTTCTGTTTGGCTAGTAGATTTCATAGTGTCGATCGAATCGGGTCTAAGGTCATCGATGAGGGCCATTTGGGACCACAATGAACACAAATTATCATGTTTCTCTTGGACAATTACACCATGCCTACCGGTTCTTATTTAGCCCCCGAGATAACAGAACTGTTCATTATTGAACTTACGACGCAGAACCGAGTGGTTCGTTCGTAGGTTCGTTCGTGCCAGCGACTGTGACTTGCTCCGGTCCCCTCCCTTCGGATCCCGGCCCAGAACCCTGGTCCGCCAGATAGTCGATCTGAGAGAGAGCGGATGAGAGCATTTTGAATTTTACCTTTGACGCCTCACATATCGAGACAATGGGTCTCCACTTCTTAAGACGTCTATGTCTTGGTCCGGCATGTCCTCGGCGACGACGCCGACTCCCCGTCGTAGTCGGCCGCCGGATACCTCCTCGACCGGCCCCTTCCAGCCAATCAGATTTATGCGGAACATTCTAAACCCCGTCTATCTTTTGAAGATCATTTCCCATCCGCTTGGATGTGAAGAAAACTTTCTTTCCGTATGCAGTGTGTGAGTTCGACTCGTTATCGCAACGGGGAGCTCGCACTCGTGGATGAAGAAAGGGAACGAGCTTAGATCAAACTGCCAAAGGGCGTCTGGTCGTATCATGTCTGCCAGGCGTCAATGAATGGCATCGAGCTGTTCCAATGACTCTCCAACTCCAATGCTTTGGACCGATGCCGGATAGTAGATGCCGTTGTGTAAGCAACGGCATTGGACTTGATCCCCTTGGCTTTCTGATGCCAAGCAGGTATTCAGGCGCAGTCACACCGTGTCGATTCAGTCACTCCCGCCCACTTTGCTCATTTGATGTTCACTCAGCCTTGGGCCTTGAATCTAACGTCTGGAGTCCCTCTGGAAGCCTCCGATCATGTCCTATTATCGGAGTACATCACAGCAACTTCAGGACGCACTGGTCCATGGGCAGAACGTGAGTGGTTCGAGACGAGCTTGCGCCGTGGGCGGGCAACAAATCTATTTTCACGATGTTCAATGATTCAATGGTACCACGGTCATGACTTTCGGGGTTGAATCTTGACCCGTTTCTCCACCAAGTTGATACGGGGTTCGGGCGCACCCACGGAATATGTACGTCTCAAACATCCATCTTACCAAGCCAGGCACCAAATGAGGAACACGGATCGATCACCGTGATCGACGCAGATCGCACGACGGGCTGTGCCGTCTGGACTAATGACGGGAGCCCGTGGCCCCGGATGGCCAAGGCGCGGAACGCGTCTCGAAGTGTCTTCCTAGTCAAGGCTTACATTTTCTCCCCTCTTCTCAGTTCAGTGGAGTGGTCGTCGTTTCTCTTTCCCTTGCAGTCTGCACATCGTGTTTCTATGACTTTCCTCTCATCTTTTCCTCTCCCTGTTGTTGACCTCGTCCCCGCACTGACGGCAGCCGCGCAATCATGGTCTACCATGTCAAACCCCTGAAACGGAGGCACACACCTTTTGACGGGCTCGCCGGCATCTTCCCAGATGCAAGTGAATGTGTTGAACATCAATTTTCTCTTGTCTCTTTTCCTGCCTCATGTTTTCCCTTTTCCCGCTCCCTCCCTGTGGAGAATTTTCTGCCTGGCTGTTCGAATATCTGCTCTTGTCAATTCGGTTCCGTCATCCGAGTTTGGCGTGCGGTGGCCTGGAGACCTGTCGACAGTGACACTTTGACCTAGCCATGGTTGTTTGGCGCTTAGACGACAGAGTCAGGTTTACCTACCGCACTGGTACCGTTGAAGGGGGAGGGCTCTCGAGAGGATCTGTTCGCCAGCCAGCCGCGCACCGCTGGTGACTAAGGCGAGTTTGACGTGGACCGGCGGCGGCTGCGCTCGTATGTTTTGTTTTATTTGGGACACTGCAGATGTCGTTTTTCTGAATCTGTTCATCTGACGTTGACGTGCAGCGCCTTGGCGAGCCGCTAGACGATGAAGGGGTAATTAAGTGAGATATCTGACCGCTTGCAGCACGATTTCCGTATCCGAAATAAGGTCAGACTGTTTCAGTGGCCATCAGATAGGTGGCTGAGTCGAGTTCATTGTGAAGTTGTAGCTGCGTTTCTGCAAGCTCTTTCAGCTTTCTTGATAACGGGCTCTTGTTATCCGTTTCACCAGCGAAGCAAGCATTCGCAGATGGTGTTCTTTCTCTGCCTCCTTGAAGTCAACCGGTGGTCCGGATGGGATAAGGAGTTTCCCCTGGATTGAGCGGTTTGCAGACAGGAGGCGGCTCAAGTTTGGGACGACACGCAGTCAAGAGGCTTGGCAACCGATGGGTGAACAACGAGCATACTGACCTCATGCAATTCTTCCTTTATGGTTATCCTACCTGATCGTGACCTAGTATCAAACATCTAGTGCGCGCCAAATATTCTCCTGGCCCATCCCATTCTCGTCTCGAGAGCAGCCTTGGCGACATCTGATCCTACAGCAAGACCCAGCAAGTCGAACCCGTGAAATCCACCACTCCAGACATGCAGATCCGCCTGCACACCGCTATCCCATAGCTTCGTAGCATACGCCACGTTCTCATCCCTGAACGGCTCCGCAGTCCCGACGTCGATGTACGCCGGCGGCAGTCCGGAGAGGTCCGTTGCCCTGCCCGGCGCGACATAGGGACTCACATCCGCGCCCTCCACGCCTGCCTTCTCACCCAAGACGCAGCCCCATGCAGCGTTGTTATCCAGCGCGTCAAAGCATTTGTCGTCCCTGAACTGCTTCTTGGACATGCCCGTGTCCCTGTCATCGAGCATGGGATATACGAGCAGCTGCGCGCAGAGCTTCGGCCCGCTCGTGTCTCTCGCCCTCAGTGCCGCTCCAGCCGCGAGACCGCCGCCCGCCGAGACGCCTGCGATCATGAGGCGCGCGGGGTCGATGCCCAGCTCCTGCGCGTGCTCGCTCGTCCAGAGGAGACCCGCGTAGCAGTCGTCCTGCGGCGCGGGTGCCGGGTGCTCTGGTGCCAGGCGGTACTCTATGCTGACGACAACGGCGTCAAAGTCCTTTGCCATGCGCGCGAACGGCTGAATACCAAGAAAGGCGTCGCCGAGTACCATGCCGCCGCCGTGATAGAATACGATGCCGGGATGTTGGCCGCTTGCCGTCTTTGGGTTCCGGGACTGTAAGATGACTATGGGGATCTCTCCGTCGGGCCCGGCAATTTTGCGGTCCTCTACTACTAGGTCTTCGTCATTTCGTATCGCTGCTTGCATAGGTGCCATTGCGGTCGCTCGTAGTTGTCGCCCGTGGACTATGCCATCCCTTGCTCGCGGGTAAGCCGTCATGCGGTCCAAGGCCGGGACCAGTTGGGCGTCGTATGGCGGCCTGGGGAATAGGTTTTCTGACGACATTTTGCCTGATGTGTTTTGAATTTTCTGTCCAGAAAAGAAAGTTGGTCCGAGTCGTGTTTGGTCACTGTACAATCTTGATGGCCGATATGGGCGCCACTGAACGTATCGTATTTTGAACTTGTTGATCTTGGAGTCAATGAGATGTGATCTTATCTCCGCCGAAAAGCGTCTGGAATGCTGGGGTCAAATTCCTGCCGAGGCTCGCGACTTCGCGTGGAATCCTTTGTAGATATTATTTCGCTTCTTCAGGGCAACAAGCGCCGGCATGCTATAGCCGGGCGCTTAGTCCGACTTTGTCTAGAGTCCCCAAGGAAAATGGTCACATCAACTGCACTATCCTTCGACAACGGGCCAACGTAGAATGAAAACTTGGCACAATAGGGTTATGAGTTCGTCCGCAAGATTGACGAGAATGGCAGTCTACTGCTACCCCGCAGCAGTTATCAGAGGCTTGTTGTGACCCTTGTGGGCGATCTGGTGCCACGGCCTACATGTAGTACCACGCCAGCGGACTTAGTAGCCGAGCTAAAGAACCAAAGAGTCGAAGATAGCCTCGGGTGGCTTTTCATTCGTGTTTGGCATCGAGACATCGTCAATAGCCAGTAGTCACTGATCTTCCCCGCTCGTGTTGGGGAAGGGCTCGCTTTCGGGGATCTGGACACGGAGTGTAATATCTGTCTCAGCCCGAGGCCCCGTCTCCCAACGAGTGAATGATACCGAGGCCCCGGGAAGAATTTAAACATAGTTGTGTAGGCGGATTTATATCAAAATCTTCGGCACAGAGTCGCCACAATGCAGTACCTATCACTTCTAGATGTCACAATTAAGGATGCACGCATCATCGTTCAACAGAAGCCAGCAATATACCATGCTGTGAGATTGAAGAGATGATTTTGAGATTAGTCTCGATTGCGACCTGGGAATGAACAAATGTGAAGTCCTTTGTGAAAGCACCATCTTGAAGCACTGGTCGTAGAAGCAAGCCTGCTCAGCTTCCAGAAACCTTCGTACTCATCCTGAAGCCAAGATGCGGGGACAGCGTTTGCAGCCATCTTTGTGTCAACTGTGTGAGTAAGCACCAGCAAGGAAGCACTCATGCTGCATTGCTCGGCAATCGTATTCCTTTAGGTGATGTGGCCTTGTAAGCCCCATCTGACGTGAGATTTCGTGCAAATGGAACATCCGATGCATTTTCAGCCCTGTGACTGATATTCGGAAGGAGCTGTAAAATGTTGCGCAGCTTGAGAAAAAATGCCCAGGAAATGGAGTATCGTCCGGCAGTCCGGGGTTATGGCAGTTTCGATGATTATTCTGGCTGCGTAGAGTAGCACCGAGTGGTTCTGTACGCCCAGGCTTGGCCAAAGTCTGCCTGGACCACCTCAGTTCGGTCTGGTACTTGCGGTATCTCAAGTTCAGGTTCACAACTAGTCCGTAAATATGAGCTCGAACTGCTGGCAGTGACATCAGCCGCGCAAAATCGCCTCTTCGTTCTCATCCATTGCAGTGGGATATCCTTTTCGCTTTGTTGACTTTTGCCTCCATCAATCTTATTCGCGATCGCGGCCCTTTAGGGAGAAGTTGGACCGAGTGTCCGAACATGACCAACATCCATGGTGAAGCGAAGAACATGAGACGATGACAAGTGAGCGCAAAGCAAGAAGCCGGGCCGAGAATGGCCCAAGTTCTAGACCATCTGGAACTTCTGGGAAATCGAGACGTGAAAAGTCAATTTCTTGCACCTTGGTCTTGATGGCTCAGTTCCCCTGATGTGGTGCCAGGTAAGATCATGCGAATGTCTGTGAGTAGGTTTTTGGAGGACGGTTGGAGGCGAATCCGTTCGTTAAGTAAACTCATAGTAGAACTTTTTAAGGTTTGCTGTCAGGCACCGCAATGCCTCAGCCTCCCGAAGGCGGCATAAACGGGATAGACCAGAAGACCTAGGTAGGCCACGGTGGCGTTATGATCACACCTATCTGATTGATTGAAGATTGGAGGTCGAGCAAAGTACCTTTCTCATCTGGAGAGGACTAACTAATGTTGGATTACCAAGACGCCTTTCATTTGGTGAAACGAACTAACCTTTGTTCAAAGGCAAGTTCGTGTGTTGACCAATCGGCTTACGTCACCGCTCAAAGTTTCCTTTGAGGCTACATGAGGTCTCCAGCTGGAATCAACATGCTTTGTCGAGAAGAGCGACACTCAAGCGATTCGAAATTACTTGGCAATCAGAAGGTGCGCCAGAGAATTCTTCTAGTAAAGTGCATTCAGGTCTAGGTTTGCCGCACTCTCGTCAAAGAACAGTTGACGTCTAGCAAACCTACCGGCTGTCAGTGCAGACCGGACGTTGCGATTTTGCAATGTCCGCTCACAGAGACCGTGCCAATTCGAAATGAGTAGACTTCCATCATGGAGGCTATCAACTCGGACCTTACACCCGTTTTTGATCATCACAATCTTGACTTCATTCTGGCAGATAAAACTGAGCTGTTCATTGAGAGGCGAGGTATTCGCCACTATCTAGCCATTGCAAGCTGCATTCGAGAGGACAAGGCTGGACGACCGTCATACCTATATGATGAGGCTTCTGTGTGTCATCGAATCAATTTCGTCTAGATACGGCTCATGCTATGCATCCTAGTAACGACGAGCGCCGCATTGCTTCAACGCCATTACCATAGAAAGGAACGCAATTGAAGGGGAACGCCAAACTGCGCTGCCCGATTGAGAGTCAATATTCGTCCAACGTTTAGTGCGACATGATGTACGGATTTCCCATTTTGCAAGAGCCCGCGTGTGCTCACCGGTGATACCTCTTTCAGCTGTGAGATTCTGTCGGTGACCGAAGCCCAAGCCCCGTCAGCAATTCGGGAATCCCAATCCTTTATATTCTTCTGAAGGATCGCGGCTGAATGAGATGGCATGCATCGCCCCAAGCACTCGAAGGACAAGGGCATCATCAAGCTTAAATTACTCCCGTCAGCACTAATAGAGTATATGTTTGTATAAATAGCAGCCAATATAGGTGGGGTGATAGGAAGCATATGCTGTTCTTAATGTAGAAACGCATGCGGGGTGTCAAATACAAGGCCATTCGGCCAATAGGAGAGCGTGCCGCTTATTGCATGCCTTCGATGCCCACATGTCACCCTACACTACCCATTTGAGCCGCTTCAGACAAACATCGATCGAGGAGAGACTCATGATCTCAAATATGTGGGCTTTAGGACCCGGGGAAGTCCTGGCCAAGGCGGTATTAGATGACTAGTTGACATCAGCCCTCCTGTAGGGCCACAGGGCTCAACTCCACTTTCAGTGATGATAGCGGCGTCAGGGCCCGATCTCGATACTGGCACCATGGTTTTGTACAAGTAGACATATCGGGTTCAATGCCATGCAATGTCGAGGACTGAAGGCTTGGTACGCATCATGGAATGCTTAGAAATGGCAATGTAGCTTCCATACTCGCATGCCGTGTTTTGCCATCTGAACCTAGATAAGCATCAACAAATATTCTGAAGTAAGAGAGTCGCGACGATCAATGGCTTCAAGTCGTGGTCTGTTGACTGAATCTCCCTGACGACCTTCTTCCGGGACCCTCTGCCGACTCTCTGCCATGAATGGGGGTTGCATGGAGTGACTATGCAGCTTGAAGCCTACACGTGTACGAGACGGTTTACGTTGAGGGTGGTCGGTAGACTTTTCCCATGCAATCCCGGAATCCAAGAGACGAACCCCGTATCCGTATCCGTTGTGATTGGCAGCAGACCAGCTGACCGGCCACAGGCACACACAATCCGAGCCTTGCGATCCTACTACCAGCTTACTGTTTTCGGACGATGACTTCGACTCGCGATTCAGTTGTGGTGTGTTGCGGCTGGTACGTGGGATGCAGCGTCGGTAAATCGGCCTTACGGTCCATGTACGCCTCACTCAAAATACCATGTGCCGGCTGCTTACCGGCTTCCTACCGGCCCTCCTCCCAGTCACTTTTTCACGCTGTGGATGTTTCATTGGGTGCCATATCCCCCATTTCGATTAAAGACGATAGTGCAAGGAGACCGGGTACGTCGGACGGTCATCTCATCTTCCACATGCTGTCACGGAGCTGCCTCAGAACGTCAAAACCCTTTGACCGTCTGGGGCGTGATAGGTCGCATCCCATGGGAAGTGGCTCAATTGAGGGGGTATGCTCGTCGTCTTTTCAACCCACCGCCCAAAGTTCAAGATCGGACTACGGGAAAAATCATAGCGGGTGTAGTGGGAAAAAGGGACGGTGCATGTATCCGCGCGGGTGTGTGGCGGGCAGACCCTGTCACTGAAACCCCTTCTCTAACTCTATCAACTTACACACAGATCCGAGTGACGCACGCCACGAAGAGGATCTTGACACGGCTATGTTCTGTTTCCGGGATGACCAGACAGTAAGCCTCCTTGAAAGGACCGCACACGACCTTCCAGGGAAATCAAGTCGTCAATGTTCCCAGCCGACTTTTCCGACCGGGACCTGGGTTGCATCAAATCCTTGCCCCGTTTAAGCCTCCGCCCCTCCTCTTCAACAGGCGGTTGTCAACCTCATATCTCGAGGTGGTGTACGGTGACAAGACTGTCTTTTTCTGTCAATCTGCTAGCGTTCTTTTGCTTCTTGATTCCTTTTCGAGATCGGCCATCAAGGCATCTGACATACTCTCCCACGATACCACATGCTGGCATGGCTTAAAACTAATTCTCATCGCATCTGAGAGAACCCTTGAGTGGCATACGAGGCCCTCATTCATCTCACGCACCAACATGTTGCTCCTTAAAGCCGCTACGATAGCGGCAGCAGCTGCAGCAGCAGGTCTTCAACTTGGGCCTCTGCAGCTAGTTCAATTGGAAGCGAGGCAGCTTGCCGATGCAACTTCTTTCATCGCGGAGCTACCAACTGGACAGCAACAAGCTGATCCAACATCAACGACACCAACATCAACAACAGCGGCCGTTGCAACAACTCCACCTCCTCCACCCCCTCCGCCGCCGCCTCCCCCGCCAACCTCAACATCCACAACGTCGTCTACTACGCCGCCTCCGCCTCCACCTCCACCGCCAACGACGACGTCTGTATCGATATCGAATCCGCCGCCGACAACCGTAATAACTTCTTCGTCTGTGGCACCTCCTCCCCCACCGCCGCCACCAACAACATCAACGACATCGCAAGCTCCGTCTACCACGGCAGCTCCACCAGTATTTTCTCCACCCCCAGCACCGACAACGACAAGCCAAATAAGGACAACGACATCGATGCCGATCGCTCTCCCGGCTAGCACGACTGGCGCTGCAGTACAGCAGCCTCCTCCGCAAGGAGCAGGGTCAACCCAGCCTCCAACCGAGAGACTCGTTGATCCCGCTCAAGGTGCTTTCATCGGCGGCGATCCCACGACTAACATCGATGTTCCGGTCACTTTCCTCTTCCTGCTGCTCTTCGCGGCTGGTGCGTACACGCACATTAGGATCTACCGAGCCAATGCCAAACGCGGTCACAAGTTTTTGCTATCGGATCTCATGTTCGACTTCTGCATGGTCAGAACTGTCACTTGTATTATGAGAATTGTCTGGGCTTTTGAGAAGGGCCGAGTAGTAATCCTCGTCGCACTAATCGTCCAATTCGGAGGGTAGGTCCTTCATCGAATTTCCACACTCAAAGTACTATTGCTGATTTCATTACAGAGCTGTCGTGGTGATGGTGGTCAATATCTTCTTTGCTCAAAGAATTGTTCGGTCAATCCATCCTCACTTTGGATGGCACCCCGCCTTCCGGGTCTTCATCCTTTTCTTCCTCTTCTCGGTCCCGGCCGTGGTTGTCTCGAACAGTACGTCAATTGGCGTCTCATTCTTCAAGATTGAGGATCAAGACCGCGTCGACACGGCACTTAATGTCCTCAAAGCTGGTGTCTCATGGATCATGCTTCTCGCAGTCCTACCAGTCATCATCGTCATCATCGCAGCAGTAATTCCGGGACCTAGACCCGAGAGATTCGGGCAAGGTGATACTCACCAGAAGATTGCCGTCCTCTTCATTGGCGCCATCTTGCTTATTGGTGGTCACGCGGTGCGTCTCGCGGCGACTCTAATGGCTGAGCCACCCAATACACCAAACAAACTCTTTAGCAAAGAAGTGTTTTACACCACCGGTTTCATGTTGGAGATTTTCGTTGTGGTTTTCTATGCAGTTGCCCGCATTGATCTTTTATTCCACGTCCCCAATGGGTCGAAGGGCCCGGGAGACTACTCCAGGAAGCCGAAGCCTGGTGAAGAAGACTACGAGGCTGCACTCCTCACCAGAGAAGAAATCGAAGATGAGCTGGCCGGACTGGGCCACCCGTATGAAGTCGTCGACTCTTCCGGCCTGGGCAGAGATGGCTCTGGTCGCACCATTGTCGCCTTCAGCACAAGACGTATGAACGGCGAGAAGCCTGTCGTACTACCGCCCAGACCAGAAGCATACAGCCGTGTCAGATCGATCCGTGGGTCTGTCAGGTCCATGCGTGGCTCTATGAGGTCTGCTGGCGGTGGCATCTCTCGGATGATGTCAGTGCGCAGGTCTGCTGCCGCCGCACCGTATTTGAACGAGGTCGAAGTCGGTCAGCCCGAGTTCAGAGACAATCCTTTCCAAACACCACCAGTCAGTCATTATGGTGTAGCACAGCCGCTGTTCATTCAGTCGCGGTTCAGCAGATATACGGACCCAGAAGATGCGAGGACACCTTTGCGACCAGAAAGTCAGGCAACGTCTGGAGAGATTCCACTGAGTCTTGATCGGGAAGGTCTCGGCCCTTACGAGGGACGGCCTCTTGCTCGACGGTCATCAGTACAAAAGTTTACAGCACAGGAGCGGGAGGGGAACCCCTTGAAATAGAGGGCTTATGAGTATGAATCTAGACAGTACATGTAGTGTGAAACCGGAAAAGGATATTAGCGGGATCAGCTCGGTTGCTGGAATGACAGCGGTATGATGAAGTTCCAGTACATATTTGCCAATTATTGTATATAGTAATCCAAGTCAGTGTATGAATCCTTATGCCGTTACGCGCAAGGCAAACCTTTTCGTGAATCTCTACCGGATGGACGGGAGTGTTTAGAGTTACTGATCCTATGAGATGTTTCAAATGTTTCTACTATTGATCTTGCCACATCTTTCCGACATAGCCTATGTGTTGTACTCCAGGGATGCAACGGCCAGTACCACATGTAAGAGTAGAGTCGTAAAAGAGGACATAAGAGTGTTCTACGGACTCGATTGAACAAAAATTTGTCTCTCTGAAGTTCAAGGTATATTAATTTCGAGAGAGATTCTCCAATTTTTCATATGACAGCCGCTTAGCATGTTCGTGACGGACCCTGCCGCAATACATCTCCGCGCCCATGTCCAAACTCCTGCTTGATCGTACACATTCCTATTCTTGCTTTAATGCTTCCTAAGGCCGAGCAATCCCATGAGTCCACCCAGAAGTCCTCCTCCACCACCTGGTCCCGCCGCTGGAGCTTCTGCTGGAGCCTCCGGGGCAGCAGCAGCAGGAGGAGGAGGCGGGGGATTGTCGATAGCAGTCGCTAGTCCAACGGCAGTCCCGTCCGGCATAACGGCTTGACAAACAGTCGTGGCACCGGGAGGGGCGGCCGGTGGACCCGGAGGAGGTGCGGCGGGAAGAGGCGCGACAGAAGTGCCACCAAAGACGCCGATGCCTTGGTCAAGAACGGTGCTGAGAGCCGTCGCGCTTTTTTGCGCATCGCCATTAAGTTCGGGAGGGACCTTGCTAACGAGAGCCTGGGCGAGGGCGACACTAGCAGACTTTTGATCCTGAAGAGCAACAGCCACCAGCGGTGTTGCACCTAGAGAGTCAACCAGAGACTTCTTCGCTACAACATCATTGATGGTGACCTTGACGTTGTTTGTGAGAGCGTCCGTAGCAGCCTTGAGGTTGAGCGCATCCTTTTTGTTGAGAACTTCGGATCCTTGGACCTGGGTCGTGGCGTCCTCGATGGAGCTCTTTACGTTGCCGACGGCGTTCAAGAGCTGGATTCCGCCTCCGAGGGTGACCGTGTTAGTGGCTTTCACGGAGTTATCGAGACCTTGAAGCGCAGAGTTGATGGTGTTCAGAGCTGCTTGAATCGTTGCCAGGTCGCGCTTGTACTTGGCATGTTGTATAGAGACAGGAGCGGCGAGAACTGTGACCGCAGCAAAGGTAAAAGACAACAGAGAACGCAGTAACATCGTGAGCCTGCCGGAAGCTCGTCTCCTGGGACGGAAAGGATTGAAGTTCTGCTTCCTTCAAGATTAAAGAGAGTGTGGTGGGAAGGAGGGAGCAGACAAACGAGGAGGAACTTCAGATCGTTCCAGCTCGGTGGGTTTGGATTATGAGGTGACGGATAGTAGGTGGGCAAGGAATCTGTGAATGAGGTTTGGACACGACTACAACGTCCATATAATGCGGAAGGGAGGGAGGTGATGGCGGGGCCAGGCCCGTCCCAAAGCGACTTGGATGCCGCAGGTCCCGATGTCACCAATGAGCCTAGCCTGAAATTTGGGACTGCCGGCTCTCTCATGAGGCAAAGTTGAGACGGTCTTGACTTTTGGTGTGGGAGCAGCGACATCCACGATGTGAGCGGAGCGTTATTTCCTACAGGCTGTCTCCTATCAACAGGGCCAAGGTTGTAGGAGGTTGTGCAAGATGAAGCCATTGGTATGGCGTTCTGATGGCCGGCGAGCTGCGCGATTTGGTAATGCGAGCCACATACATTTCATATCGGTTCCCTAAAGAAGCAACTTAGTTCGAGTTCTAGTTTCAGGTACCGAAAGTCCAGACGATTCAGACCACTCGAGTTGGATATGCTGGATACGTTATCGCCCTACTCCCACCGGGTCGGTTTTCAAGACGAAATTGCATCCATATCGCCGGCTCAACAATGCAACGACCACTGCTTGGCTGCAGCCCTTGGCGACCTGATAATCTACCAAATGCTCCCACGTTCATGCATTCTTCATGTTGAATTCCGTATGTAATATCAAGTTAGGTACTATAGAACAGTTAGAAACCACGATTTAGACGTGAAGGGATATCGCCGAGTCAAGCATTATCAGCTCGGACTCCCCCATGTCATGTCATCGAATGAGTTTCCCGATTCAATGTTGATACAACCTTGACTCTACCCGGACCGTCTCAACTCTCTCTCGTTTTCGTTTCACAACTCGCACAGGCTTTGTTTCCTTAAACAGGGCATTTATATGGTCTAATTCCGATCCGTGAAATGATCAGCCCATGGCGGGGGAGGGGGGAAGCAGGGCTTAATCGACAGCGGCCCCCTAGACTAAAGTCAAAGTCTCCAACCTGTCATCGTCCAAGCCAGAAAACGGCTTTGGGATTTCGTCATCCTCGAAGTTCAGGATACGAGCAGTTCCGACCACTTCGAACTCCTCGCCTCGTGGTCGGAGAATCAGCTCTTCCATTAACCCGGCCCCGACTACTGGCACGTCACCGGTTTGGACTTGGCCGTCGCACACTGCGAGCATGCCCTGGCCAACCAGGCAGAGACTCAGGCCCTGACAAGCCAGCAAGACGCTAGACGTTGTGTCAATGTCTGTCATATTCTCGTTCATCATTGACCAGCCAATGGACTGTGCATTGGGTCCCTCGCAGCCTCTGTGTGCGCTCCCGCATCGTCCACGCCGAGAACCGGACTTGAGGAGTTTCGTTGTCGACCGTTGTCCTTCGGTAGTGAAACCCATCATGAGTCCTCTGTAGAAGTTTGCCCACCAAGTCTGTGTGATATCCGCCTTGGGTCTGAATTCATCATCGTTTGTCTTTTTGGTTACTAAACTCGCAATGAGAGCAAGCAAGGCTTCAGCCCCACGTCTTCGAGAGGGAAAGAACTCCAGGCTCTCAGCAAAGAGGAACCACCTAGCTACTGCGGGCAGAACTAGGTTTTTGATATCTTCGCCATAGTTTACAGTCGTGGAAAGGTACCGTGCGTTTGGTATACGGGATCCGCTCGTCATCGTCACAGGCGGCAGTCGCCGAGCCCTAATTAATAATTGTTCAGTGTTGCGGCCACTTTGTAAAACTCCAATTGCCAAGACTTCTTCAGCAATAATCGCTGGAGGATTCGAAAGCAAGTCCCACTGATCTTTAAAACCTCCGGGACTGACTTCGCTGAAATCTGGGACCCACGACGGCAGTCCGTTTACTTTGTTTTCGCTAGACCCCATATGCAAAACCCAAAATGAACCCGAATGAAGGCAGAGGGCCAATGCGAGGTCCTCATATACTCTGGTGACGGGTTTCGTGTAATCCGGATTCGGCACACTGATACCGAGTCTTCCGAGAAGGTTATGGAGGGAAAAGCTCTGGTCGCGTTTGTCCATTGCGTTTCTCCTTCTGATCGTCTTTATCAACCGGGTTGCGAGATATGCAGAGGCCAGCTTTGGGATATCCGAGTTTTCGTGCTTCTCTCCAAGTAAGGCTGAACGATAATTCATCTTCATCCCAAAGCTGTCTGCCAGATTGACTAGATCAAACTCGCTTGTTCGGTGCCCAAATTTGCGACCCGCGAGAGTGGTCCAGTGCTTGAGACACGCATTCAAAGATTCCCAAGAAAGGGAAGACTTTCCTAGCGTGATAACCACATGCTCAGATAAGCACAGTTCTTGCAGCGTCCATGTCCTTGTAAACCAAGGGACCTTGGTTAGAAGCTCGATGGCCTTCAAGACATTCCTGCTTGGGACTGCATACGTATAAGTCTAAGCTCTAAGAGCAAACATGTCATGCGTGGCCTTCACGGTTGGTTCCGCAAGGTTGTGCGTAAGAGGTATAACTCACGTCGCGGTGTCGAGCGCTCTGCTTCCGGTGAAGCTCTCAGCAAGAGTCCCACCCATCTGCATCGTCGAAACAAGAGGAGCAGTAAGTTATCGGGGGACTCATCCGTACCAATCCAAACAATTGTGCGCGCGGCGAATCTGTAAACGTCTCCCATTAACGCCACCTGGACGTTTTTCTCCGGAATACTGGACTGGTCGATACAGATTGCATCAATCCAGAGCACACGTTCTCGATTGGGATACCGCAAATGACGCAAAGCCCCTAAACAGTTCTTCGTGACTTCAACGCGGCAACCGTTGCAATGAATCGGGTACTCGCCACGTCTCCCTCCCCAGACGTACGAGAGCGCTTCATATGGTGTTGTCTGCTGCGACGAGCTTCCGAGTCGTACCTCTCTCAACTCGCATTGAATTGGATCATCCAACTCAGTTGACGGACTCAAAATGACTATGCGAATTGACCTCTCGCATTTCAGCGGCGCATAATGTAAAAACGGAAGGCTGTTCGCGGCTACGTTCGGTGAAGACGACATGATGATTGAGATTAAGTTGAATAAAGTCAAAATCCTAATGTCTTGCTAGTTGAGATGCTAGTTCACTGCGGGCTTGGCCCAGGAAAGCTAAAAATTTGAAATGAGGTGAATAAGAGGCAAGACTTTGGAGCTTTGACGTCGATAGGCACCAAGAGTTTCATATCCGTACAATCAACAGGAGCCCAGAAGCTCATGTTGGGTAGCTGAAGCCGACAGTCGCGATCTTCAAAAAACCAAGTTTGTGTAGGCAAGCTTGTGGCTGAGTGCTCAACTGTCTGCCTTGCCACGTCTGACATGCATTCTTTCGCATGACTAGAAGCAAATGGCTGCCTGTGACGAAAACGCACTACTGCAAGCTGTCGCCACATTCACAACATGGCCATTCGTAAGCCAATGAAACTTGAGCAAAAGAGAAACTTCTCTGTTTTCCTCGCCACGGCGATGTTATACGGTGGCTCAGTCCCCGTATCAATGCAGAGTAAACAAGCAGCTGGCGGCATCAATGCCAATTCGCCATCATGGGCGCGTATGTCAGCCTAATCTCGAATGAATCGGAGGGACTCTTAAGAGATCGTTGAGAAAGGGCACGGCTCTCCAGCAGCTTCCTGCACAATTCGTTTTTCAAATGCAGGAACCGACAACACATAACTTTGTTTGAAAATATTTAGAGAATACGATGGCAGAATCCAAGCCTGTAGGTGACGAGCCGCTCCTGAGCACCCTGAAACCCAACAACAAGCTCGAAACCGCAGTTGCGAAACGAAAGTCAGAAACCAGTACAGAGAATATTCCAGAGTCCGACTCCTCCGCCCAACAAGACACAGATGATGACTCTGATGGCGACTCCAAGCTCAGCGCAGACGATGAGCCCATCAGGAAAGCCGTTCAAAACCTTTATGAAGGCAAGAAGGAATGCAACTGCTGCATCAACTGGGTTGAAGAAGAACCAGAGAAGAAGAAAGAGGCTGCGACCGGCACAGTCATCACAGTCCGCCGCAACCGAGATCATGAAAAGGAAAAGTCGCTATCCTTGCATTCCATCTTGGTGCATAGCGAGCAGTTGAAGGACACCTTGCGAGACGTCCTCCATGGCACTAGTTCAGCCATCACTTCTAGAGATTTCGTTCTCGAGAGGCCTTTTGAGAACGTCTTTCACCGATGGGCAGCGATGACAGAAATGTCTAAGAAGTCAGAAGACAAGGAAGAGTTGCAGCATTTCAAGTTGCTTTACGAAATCTTGTCCTCAGAACTGGGCGACTTCTTCGATGAGGTCAACGACCTCCTGTCTAATAGCTTGATCACATATCCTCTTCTCTGGACAATCTTTCCCCGTAGCGAAGTCTGTCTCTCCGCAGACGAATTAGGACAGCCTGTTGCTGTTAAAGCTCGGAATGGTGCATACTCGAAAGAGGGTTACCGGCTCAAATGCGACTTCATCGACACGGATGGCAAGACTTTTGGACTTGCAGGCACATGCTTGGATATACCTTGCTTCAAGAACGCAGCGTCAATCGCAAGCTTACCCGTCAGTCCTCTCAAGTACAACCCAGAGGCAGATGGGATCAAAGAAATTCTGGTTCGTCGAGGACGGCGCTTTGCAGAGCTCTCTGGCTTCCATCACAAGAAGTGCAACGGTCAAGAGTGGTATATTGGGCGCAAAGATGCTTGGCAGCCCAGAAAGGTATACTAGTCACCCGTCCTGATCCCATTTCCTACCTTGTTCAATACTAAGATATTCGGCAGTCAACCGGGCGTATCATTATTGACCCCGAGACATTCGACGACAATAACCCTGCTAAGGCTGTGTTTCTGAGACCCTTGAGCTCAGACCAAAACGACGTGACTTCATTTGCAAGATCTTTCAAATTAGTCAGGGATAGCGAGTTCCTATTGTGTGGAAGTACAGTTCGGGGGTACTCCTTGAAATCGAAGGCTTGGGGTGAGTGTCGCTTATCAAGCGTGCCAAAGAAATCCGAATTGACGAGACTTTGAAGCCAAGTTCACTGTAGATGATGTTGGCGAAATTGAATGGAACGACACCTGCGCATCAAACCTCATCCTCCCCAATGGGTACAAAGATCTCTTGCTATCTCTAGTCGAGGAGCAGATGCTTGCCGAAGATGGCTTTGACGATTTCATCGAGCAGAAGGGTATGAAAGGCTTTTCATCCAGGTGAAGATTGAAGGATGCAAGACTAATTATGACCAGGCCAGGGCTTGGTTCTCCTCCTCAGTGGCGACACAGGTGTTGGCAAGACTCTGACGGCCGAAGTCGGTAAGCTGCCAAAGGCTCTTGTTCTGTTCAATATCACGCGATTCAGCTGACAGTATCTCCAGTGGCCGAAAAGATGCGCGCTCCTTTATACGCAGTCAGCGCTGGCCAACTGGGATTCGATGCCGAAGAGCTGGAGGCCAGGCTGAAGCTAGTTTTAGACATTGCGTCTAAGTGGGATGCCGTACTACTACTTGATGAGGGTGATGTCTTCCTTGAGAAGAGGACGACGTCTGATCTTCACCGCAATAGATTGGTCTCTAGTAAGTTGGTTCAAAACCAACAAGGGACTTTGCAAACACCACACTTTGAGAGCTGACATTGTTTAAGTCTTCCTCCAACTTCTAGAATACTATTCCGGTACTCTGATCATCACCACAAATCGCGCCGCGGTTATTGATGAAGCAATCAAATCGCGCATTCACATCAACATCCGACTTCCAGGGCTGACTGTCGAGGCCCGCAAGAGCCTGTGGGAGAATCTGTTGAAGGAGAACAAGATCCAGCACGGTCTTGTCGAGGCTGACTTCCAGTCATTGGCAGAGGTTGATGTCAATGGAAGAGAGATTAAGAATGCTCTCAAGTCAGGCATACTCATGGCACGTAAAGCAAAGGAGCCTGTATCGATGACTCAGCTACGAGTTGTTCTAGATATTCTCACAGCATCGAAGACCACTTAAATGTACACATAGGTACAGTTAGCCTCAGTCACGACGTAAATCATAAATGTATGCAGGTATGCTGTGAAAGTCCAGACGGAATCACATCCTGAGGGTAATTACTTCATATCAACCAGACTACATCCAAAGCCTCAACTACCCCCTGACACTTGCTTACTTAGGCACTATGCCAACAGCATGATGCATCAGTCACAAGCTATAGGACAATATCAGTAACCACATAGACATGTAAAAGACTGGCTCACGTTTTTGGTTGGTCACGATGAATCTTGATCTACAATACCCTTAATCTTACCATGGTCTTACGAAAGCTTATTACTACTTGTGCAGCATTCAATGAGGTAAACGCAAACATTCGTGTAAGCTATGCGTCCTATTCGTGCATGCTACGTGGAGACGCCAGTGATGGACGATTTTCCTACGTAGGACCCAAGCACTGACATGATGCCCTCCGTAACTCCTTTCCCTCAAATCACTCGGTGCCTATCACTTGATCAGCCTACACTCCCAGCCTGTATTTCGGCATGACTTTGGCCTAGGCCGTTTATGACATCCCCAGTTTGGCTTCCCCAGTCATCTGCACCATCTCCATCGTTAAGCTGAAACATTGCACTATCTGAATCTCTCAAGGCCGATATCTCTTCAACCCCCCAGCTGGCTCTCGCATCGTCATCAAGACCT
The DNA here is from genome assembly GCF_030867785.1 of Colletotrichum acutatum. Lineage (NCBI taxonomy): Eukaryota > Fungi > Ascomycota > Sordariomycetes > Glomerellales > Glomerellaceae > Colletotrichum > Colletotrichum acutatum. The sequence goes on along the minus strand of NW_026849045.1, from coordinate 260,205 downwards.
TGCTCTACGATACTGTATGCGCTCGTACTCTTGTGGTCGACTTCATCTCTCGGCATAACCTAACCGTCGCTCGACTTAACTCTTTCGGCGGCGCATCCTGTCCTGCAACCCCTGTCTCAATAATTTCCGCTTTAAAATCAATATTCCTCGCCACCTGCAGTATCGTCGAAAAGTTGGAAGTAAACGAGGCTCCGAAAGTCAACGTGGACCGCAGTCCCGTCACTACCGCAATCACTGTGGCACCGATAATAAGTCCATATAGTAGCCAGAGCTTTTTGGGCGCGTAGACGTAAACGTAGACGTTACTGCACAAGGCAGAAGTCACTAGAACTTCTGCAGGACTGCTGGGATTGGAAGAATTGTATCTATTGCATGGTCAGTCAGCACTGCAGTACATCAACGTAAGGTAGGAAATAGTGAAGAGTAGTCTTGACCGAAGAGAAGGTATGCTGGCCATGGAATTGGTGGCGTTCTGAAACAACTCTGGCAGGGCTTCCAGAAGCGACGTATGTATTCCCACAGGGTTTTCTTTGGTTGACCCATAGCGTGCAATCAACCCTTCGTAGGTGTCGCCCTTCGCTTTCGGTGTGATACCTTTAGAAGATGATCTTGTGTTCTCAGACTCGTGGAGCTCGGGTGTCTTAGCGAGCACCGTACTTAAGACCAAAGAACGATCTCGACTTTGACCTGACGACCATGCGTCATCGTATCCCGCGCTTGGGTTTCGGGATCCTTTGAGAATGTCTCTATAAGAATTTCATACCGATAGATAAGAATGGAGACGTAAGCCGTTAGCCGATTCCAATTCTTGCATTTAAAATCATCTCATCCTTTGAAATCTCTGTTCATTAGTATGCGGCTGATTGAGGTTAAATTCGAGGCTCGCACGTTTTCCCTATTGACTATGTACTCGAGCGCTTTCATAGCCAGAACTCAACATTTGCAGACAGTCCAAGTTGGCCAAGTTCACAAAAGGTGAACGTAGTGTGATAACAAGTTGTCGTATCACATTCGGAGCTTAAGACAGAAGCAACAGTTACAGTGGCTTTGTAGACACGCCCGCAAGCCATCATGTAAGAACTCAGACGCTTCGTATTGCACTCATACAAAAAGATAATAAGCGGAGTAGGCGAATCGTCACTAGCAGATCACCTTCGGTAACCAAGTAACCTGCTGTCCTGGCCGGACCAGATCTTTCTTCTAGGTGAGACCCCAAAGGGTATGGTCCATTGCCGCCTTCCTCGCAGATACTAAAGTAGCTAAGAGAATAAACCCTCCCAGTCAAAAAGCAGGCAGCATTTGGGCAGTTCGACGGAATATGCTTGACGACCATCTGAATCGCGAGACTATTTTTGCAGATCAAGAGCATTGAATGTTGCGCACTATACCATTCTATCATCTACCGGCTTCACGACGTTCCGGTATGTGGGCGCGCGACTCCTAGTCGAAAGTCTGTTGATCAATATCAACGGGCGTTTAAGCTTAGATGGCGAGATGAAGTGACCGGCCGACCATGCTGGAAATTGCATCGCCCGAGCGCTAACCGCCCCCTACAAGTCCGCAGGGCCCAGTATTACGAGATATCCGGTGGGATTGACTCGCGGCAGGCATTTAAGGTTGCCTCACCTGTAGATTGAAAAAGAGCCCACTCACTGCCGCGCCCCTTTCGAGCACTGCGCAGTCGGGAAAGGCCAAGCTTTCGAGCTCGACGGGACTTTTGCCCACCAACGTCTCAAGTTCATGACAAGCTGTCTATCTCCCCGTGGAAGGACACTCCGGACGACGTCAAGCAATGCTAGCGGAATCGAGTAAATGAAGCCAGTGCAACGCGTAAAGGGAACTGACAAGAACCTCATTCAGGGGCGAGAGCCTTATGGTTATTAATCCTCCGTTCCCTCTCCTTCAATGGTGCAACGCGGCCGCCAGCAGGAGGAGGACCGCTCGTAGTTCAAACTGTAGATCCCCGGGCTGGCTAATGCGCGTTTGCGTTGTGCAGCGGAAACCCCACGAATTGCACAGCGGGTGGCGCTGTTTGAGAACGCGCAAACGAACAAGATCGACAAACGGCAGAAAGAATGAATTATCCTTCTCGATCATCAACAATTGGAGTTCAATCGCAAGGTGTCAACGAAAAGCAAGCGGACATCGGAAGGTTTGACAATAGTAGAGCAGAGTTCTAGGGGGTGAGTTCGTTCGAACTACATTGAACGGGGTAGCCAATGGTCTGTGGAATTTCGGTTGATCAAAGCCTGGTTTGAGCTTTCGCCCCAGCTTCGAGGGCAGCTCTCTCCTTCAGTCCTTTGTGCATTGGCGCGTCAATTTGTCAAATAAACTTGGCGTTTGCAGGTTGGTCTTCTTGGCTGGAAGAGTTCGACCTTGCCATCATCCTCCCTGGGCAGGAACTTAGGTTCCCCGATCTGGTCTCCGCGCCCTCAAGTCCAACCAGCACACCCTGGATACGTGACTCGCTAACAATCGAAATGCGGAGGGTTTTCTTCCACTCTTCCAGTCTGAAAGACCTCAAATGGACCTGAAGTAGTAGGCTTGCGAGATTGATTGGCGGACCTTGAGGGCGAAAGGGGCCGTTTGACGTGCAATCCCCCGTCACCAAGAAAAGCTCAATCCGGGACGGCCGATCTGATCTTTCAGGCGCTGGCGGCCACGGCGTGGGCGGGGACGAAAGACATTCTGAAACGATGCGGTTCTCACCTTTGGCGAAGGAACCATGTCGGTGTTGAATGTTGACTAAACATCACCCCTGGTCACGTCGAAGACGACAGTCTCTGAGAGACTGAAGAGAGGAGAACTGAGCCTCCCTCCAGCCTCAATCGGGGAGGAGGACAATGGGAGACTAAGAGGAATCGAGGAAGTGGTCCCGGCCGGGCCGCCCACATCGGCTTCGAAGCCGCTGGAGACTTTGAGAGGAAGCTGGCGAATCGGGGGCCGGAAAGACGGCAGACAGCGGGACGTCTTGGCGGGAGAGACGGGGACCGGGCCCCCCTAGAACCCTGAGCCCTTGGCTGAGGAATGCGAGAAATGGTAGGGTAGCGTAGCTGCGTGGCACGCAAGTGGCTTGAGGTTGTAAGGAGAGCAAGGGGAAGGGCGGAGGGTTTGTCGCACGAAGTTGTTTTCGGACCTCTTGGCAGGCAAGTCTGAAACTGAGAAACATCGGCGCCAGTGTTCCATTACTCGCCTCTTCTTGCCTCGTGCTGTCCCCTCGGTTGCACTTGTCCGCATTGTTCGTCTCTTGGCGACAGGCAAGAGTTGGAAAGGTTGCGGGCAACTCCTCCAGTCTCCTCCGCCAAGTAACCTCAACCCACACGGAGAGGAGCAGAGGAAAGGCAGACAATCCCAACTTCGCGCAGACAGACTGCCCCAATGCCCCCCAAAGCCAGGGATAGCACAGTGAATGGGTGGTGTGGGTGTTCGCAGCAACAGCGCTTCCTGACGCAATGACATGGACAAGACAGCGGCTGCACGGGCTCTAGACAGGCCCAGAGGAGCTGGCAACGTTGCAAGGGTGGATGGAAAAGACGAGACCAAAAAGTAAAGACGTCCCTGTTTCTTCCTTTTCGAAGCCCTCTTGGAGGTTTTTCTGTACGTTTACCCTTCACGTCGTTCGGCAACCAACTACTCTGGGAACGTCACTCTTCCCCCCTCCTTTCGATACAAGGCCAAGATGACTTGAAGCTTCTTTCTCGAATTCGCAAGTTTCTCTTCGTCGCCTTCTTCACCTTCTCTACCTTCTCTTCGCGGGCAGTGCCCTTTTCTTTTCCATTCGATCTCCCTCTCAGCTGCGCTGCTTCATCAAATCTGTGTCTCGACGACCTAGTTTCATACCTTTGTGACTTTTCCCTCGACCGTAGACTCGGATTTATTAGCACTTGATCAACAATCAACAACTCAACCTAACTGTTTACTCATTACCAAACTCAAAATGGTCTCTCCCATGGGCACTCTGAGGAGGTAGGTTGTTAATTCTGAAAGCACGAATAAGTAATAGCGAGACTAAGTAACCGCATAGGCGCGCTATTCGCCGCCCGAGATACATCAGAGACGATCTGCAGATTGAGGTCCGCGATGACAAGGGCGAAATCTCATCCGACGACGAAGATTCTCCCTCGCCCAAGAGCACCACGTTCCCACCCGGCGCGAGACCAACGGCGCCCCCTCCGCCACCAGCGGTTGGAGTGGCTCCGCCTGCCGTTCTCAACCCCGCCAACCCGACGGATACGGAGAGCAGCACATCGAGCGATTCCCCGTCGCCCACGTCCACTGAATTCCCGAGACCGACTGAGCCTCCGCGCGGCCCGCAACGTGGAGAGACCGGAGCTACTCCATTTTCTTCCTCCATCAGCACTACTACTGAATCATCAAGCTCGACCAAGACTCTGCCCACTGCTATCCCGAACAGCCGCAGCACCACCAGCTTCGATTCGCAGCCGACAGGGGGTACGACCAGGGGAGGCAATGAGACGGGCCTAGGAAACGACAGGTCCGATGACATAGGATGGACGCCGACTGCCATCGCGTTTGGGACTATTGGTATATCATCTCACTACTCATCACTGCCATCGAGGGTCGATGCCACGTCTTGATGGAACACCTAATCTAACCATGCTCATAGCCATCGCTGCCCTCTTCCTCGTCATCGGCGTCGGCATCTGGTGGTGCCTCCGCTACCGAAAGCGTCGCCAAGCCCGCCACCTCTACGAACGAAGCATCTCGCCCGACAATCATCAATACTGGGATCCCTCGTCAACCTTCTCACCTCCCACCATGCCTGCCGCCCGTCCATCCCGCCGCTCACCCTCAAGCATCTTTGCCGAACTCATGGGCCACGCCTACGCCGCAGAGAATGGCAGTGCAGGAAACGGAACGTACGGTAACGACCGCAACTCGCTTACACCCCAAGGCTACCTCGACGAGAAGAGATACGATCCGGCCCGCCAGCTCCCGATCCTCGAGCCCGCGCCCGTCGCCCAGCCCAATGTCCGGAACTCTATCGCCAGCTGGATTCGTCGCCACCACCCGCTCAAGTTGAACCCCATGTCCGGCCGAAGCAGCATGTATTCCACCCGCAGCGGCTTCGGTGCCAGCACGAACAACGTCAACGCCCCGCCGGTCCCGAACGTGCCAGACGCCTACCGCAGCACCGATCAAGTGCAACAATCCGGTCTTACTCCTCCGCCTCAGCAGCGCTATGCGCCGTCTAGCCAATATGACACCGGAAGCCCTTCGACCGACTACAACACCAACTCCCTCCTGTCTCTGTACCAAACTCAACCACCCCAGCAACCCGGTCAACAGCAAGCCCCGGCAGCTCCGTGGCTTCAGGACCCACCGCCAGTCGTCTTCGGCGAGCGCGGCGTCTCCATGGCTCCGACTGAAGCGACCGAAAGCACCTGGCGAAGCTGGGGCGGCGGTGTGAACAACCCGCCTCAGCACCAGCAACAAGCGCCGCCCGAGACCCCGCGCAAGGGCTTGATCGAGAAGTGTATCAAGTTTGGAGGTCTGAAATAATTGGGATTGTACAAAAGAGCAAAAAGAACCTGGGTTGCTGCGGCTAGTTACTTACACCCCCACGCCTGCAATACCGCAAAAGCCGATACCATAGTGTCAAATACCTGTTTCGAGTGTGCATATTGAGCGAACATACCAAAACGTACATACAAAATTGAGATTCCACGAGATCTGATGAGACTCGTTGACAATAACCTGACTCCCCAGGAACATCGTTCTCTTCGGTAGTAACACCAGCTGGCCTGCCTTGGATGTCATGAGACTACCATGATGCAGCCACCACGGGCGTGTCACTGCCGATTGTCAATGAAGCAACCAATCAACAGAATGTTGAATATGTGTCAGACGATGATCGTCACTATCACGGTCATCTAGCTGGCTGAAATCGATCGCTCGAAAGAAGAGTCAGGCTCTTACCGAAAATATGGCCTTTGGCACCCAGCGCCTCTCACTCCCGCCGCTACTTCACCTTGAGCTCTAGTAACCATCGTGAAGCCACAATCAACTCCGCAAGCAACTGCACAAGCGTCTGCTTCCTCAAGTGCTGTCTTGTCTCTCTATTCGTAGGTCTCGAATGTCATCATCCACTGCGATCGGACAAGCCGCTCGAATCAATACTAACCACCCGGTTTTCGAAGTCGCCGAGAATTGCAGAAACGTGTAAACAACGATGGCGAATGCACTACTCTTGCAGGTGTGGCTACTATGAGACGGAATGGCAGACAATCGAGTGCAGCAGGACACGACTTCACATCAACACCACCTACACAGGTGACGCCGGGATCTGCATGGCGTGCGATGAAGATCCAGCTTGAGCAACGTTGCGATTGCATGTACTATGGCACCTCACAATCGATTTTGTCGCTCTATTGTCGTTTTGCCTGGAGATCAGACGTGAACTCCAGTGATTCATATCCGCTAGAGCCGAATACTTCAGCAGGTGTTTTAAGAAATCCTCATAGTCACCTCACTTCGTGCCAGCGATGCAGTTCCCCATCGTATACGGCCTCTGCCCATTCAAGGCAGCCCTCAACTCCGTCTCAAAGTCTTTGCACCAAGCTTCCTCCCCATATATCGGCTTCCACCCCAACTGCTCCCTTGCCACAGTCCCCTTTGTTTTGCGATGCCCAGCATATCCAGTTTCGGTAACATCCTTATTCCCAGCACACGTCTCCGCCGCCTCCTCAAGGCTAACATTCCTTACAATCTTCTCCCGCGGCCCGCCTTTCTTGGGAAGATTCCCGGTGGCAAAAGCGATGTCAAGACACTTTCGCGGGATATCGATCGTCAACGTCCTCCCCACGGTCGGGAACATGATTCCCTTCTTGCCCTTGGGAACATTGACCCCACCACGATCGATGATGTCTAGAACACAGAGAACGTAGAGGTCCGCGAGGTCGGAGACGTGAACGTAGTCGATACAGCCCGTCTCATCACCCAACGTCAATCCGCAGCCGTTTTTGAGAACGTAGCCCGTCATTATGGGGATCATCAGGCCCGCCTTGTTGAAGAGCCCCGCGCCGGGCCCGAAGATGCAAGGCGACTGGATGCTGACTGCGTTGACGCCGAGTTCCTCCCCGGCTCGGAGCACGGCCAGCTCTGCGGTTCGTTGCGGATACGGATCTTTTACGTCTTCGGCTTCTTCGAACTCATATACCTTCTCGGCAAAGGCGTCTTCATATTCGGCATCTGGCCTATTTACTCCAGTCAAAGGCTTGTCGGCGATATTGGAAGCGCCGGACGTGTGAATGATCCAGACCGGTCGTCCTCCGTTCCGGTCCTTGCGTTTAGCGAGACCGTGAACGAAGGCCTCTGCCGAGGGCGGGTGGAAACCTGAGCCTGCGTTGATTATGATGTCATGCTCAGAGGCAAGAGCTGTCAGGGCCAAGGTGTCGTCGTAAGAGGCAATGGACACAGGCTTCACAAGTGAACCGTATGAATCTGTGAGCTTTTTTACGCGGTCTGGTGTGCCGCGGACTGGTACCGTAATCGGAGAGGAAGAGGTGATGATGGAGGTGAGGGAAGGGTGTTTGAGGAGGTAGTGGAGCACGGAACCGCCAACATAGCCGGTTGCGCCGCTTAGAAGGATCTTTGGTGGTGGGTTCGAAGCTGTCATGATAGATAGATCGATGAGAAGCCGGTTGTGATCCAACAGTTTCAGAACAGATGAGTTCGCTGGGTTATCTAGAGGCCAGAGCAAGAATTCGACCTTCATATAGACAACCACACCAGCTTCGAAGATGACCACAGTCGAGGAGACCCTCTGCGGAGGGGTCCTCATTATCCCCCAACATTGCAGACAGCCAGAGACGCTCCCAGAAAGTTAAACCCACGAAACCAACAGAACCCTCGATTCTCAGCCCGCTGAAGAATCCACGGACCCTAGACGGCATCGATCAATCACCGTCAAGGGACCACCGGACCGGACTCCGCGCTCCGCTCGCGCGACCCAACTTTACATGCTTCTGTGTCATTGCAGTACGTCTTTCTCCACTTCCAAGGCTAGGACTTGCTGATTTAAGGAAGGTGTGATGCATGAACGTTGTTGGTGAACCAACAGGCTGAGCTGCACCAACAATCACTTGGGGTTTTGCATGGCCAACGCCCCGTGCCAGAAGCATTTCGGCCATCAATTTGGTAAGCTCTCCGCTTGATGTTGTAAGATCCTGAGCCCGAGGTTTGTGGAATACTAACTCTCGTTTTGATTCGCCGAAGCTGGTTCAAGGTTTAGCATGGCCTAGAGTTTGAGCCTGATTCTACTAGGTAAGTGTTCGATCACAAATCGGGCCTCGCATCGGGAACTTTGTCAACATGACGTCCATTCCAGCTAGTTGATGGCTTGATTATAATTCTTTCATTTACCCCCGCAGTATGAAGCGGCCTCTTATAGGCCAATCTTTGCTGCAAGATAGTGAACCGCAACCTTCGTAGTAAGGGCCAGAATGCCGGTGGCAGGGATCTTGTCGTCATCCGAACGCCTCTGCCAGCCAAGCTCGAATGGCAGTCTCTCGTTCTCTGTGAGAGTCGACGTTAGCTTTCTTGGCGGTTTCGGCGACAAAAGTTGGAACTTACCAAAGAAGTACTCAACCCAGGCTCTGTTGGCATTTCCATCGTCATAGTCCCCAAAGAGGCCAAGATACATGGCCGTTTGCCCCAACGAGTTTGTGTATCCGTCAAGCGGCAGCTTATACTCTGGGTTAATCTTCTCCGCGCTCTTCTGTCTTGCGACAAGTGCCTTGGCGGCATCACTGATGGAGATTATTTCTGAAGGCCAGTAGGACTTGGTCTCGTCGAATATTGTCTGGTTAAAAGACCAGTTGTCGCCAAAGTAGATGTCTGCACGACTCAGCGACGCGTCGTGCTCAATGAGATCGTGCTTGTTCAAGTCGTTGAGGTGGAAGGTGTCTTTGTTTCCGGTCGACGATGCCTCGAGGGCTTTGTTCCCCTGTAGGCGGAAGAAGAGTTTTGCGTCCTCGCGGAGATTGAGTCCGGCGTGCATGCCTTCGATGAGTGCGTCGACAGAGATGTTTTGGCCGTTTCTGGGGAGGTAGTCGTGGTTTGCGAGACTGTTTAGGAGGGGGCACGGGGCGCGGCCTAAAGATATCGAGGTTAGTCGCGATGCCATCTACAAACCAATGGCAGAGTCCTCCACTCACGATCGTTAGATCCTGGTGTCTGCCACGCATGTTCAGCATCTTGACACAGAGCCGAGGTTGTGAAAAGGGCGAAAGATAAAAGAGTGACGCGCATCTTGGCTGGGCAAAATCAACAACACGAACAAACGAACGACTGGTAGTTGGATATGAAAGAACCGATTAGACAAAGTGATCTGCAGGAATCAGCAGCAAATGGGCATCCAGATTCTAGATATGCTTCTGCCTTGATCGGCGGAAAGACCGATCTTGACCGGGGGACATGTCCAAATCAGGAAAGAGACACGGGCCACCCCGGGCTCCCCGATGGCCGGCCCCACGGCCAAGGACCGAATTGCGATGCCGGTGGATCGGGACCCCGTATTCTGGAAATTACTTCAACTTAAATTGAGTGCAACATCAGGCAGGCAGCCACACACGGAGTCCGAATTACTCATCTTTTTGACTCGTGATGATCCACCACCTTCTGCTTTCAGTATATATATGCACCTTTATATATGCGGTTGGGGACGAATCCGGACTCTTGAGGATGCCGCTCTGCCCTTGTGGCCTGTTTAACCCATTCTTGATGCCGTCTATCTACCGAAAGTCCGTCCAGCGCCGTTTACGTTAGCCCATTTTAGCTACAATAAAACAAATTGTTGCATTTCATACATGTGAAAAGCATCATCACTGGTCGCATAGTTGTTCTTGTGATGAATCAAACCTGTACCTCAAACCTGTACCTCAAAGCCATGCACACAAAGCTTTACGGCTTGATAGTCTGAGGGCTTGATCCTAGCACATGGCCAAGTATGCGACGTAGCCTACTTTCTTCACGCTGTTACACTGATCTTGCACTACTATGTAAGTCTGCCCAGCTGCGTCCCAGAGCCCTACTATTGCGACCAAATGGCCGTATCCATGGCCAAACACGCCAGCCCCCGCCCTTGAGGGGTAAATCCTCGATCTCTACAACTTCATGCCCCTTCTGTGCCAACGAAGCCATTTTCAGAACTTGGCATCGCAATGTCAGATCTTCTCTCTATCGCAGGCAGCATCGCCGGTATAGTCCAACTATCCGCATCCGTCTTCCAGCAGATCTTCAAGTTCATCAAAGATGCCAAAGGGGCTGAAAAGACCGTCAAAGATTTTGCTGACCAAACAAAAGAATTTTCCTGGCGTTCTGCAGAACCTTGCCCTACTTGCGTCGTCACTCGAGCAAGAGACCTCTATCTCGGCGTTCAAGGCACACCATCTCCACGCTTGTTGGCAAACTCTACTCGCTGTTGAGAAACGTCTAGACAAGCCGTTGTCCGGATTCAACGAAGGAAGTCGACGGCAAGCAGTGTAGCGCAGCCTAAAATGGCCTTTCTCCGCCGATGACACCCAGGGGCTGCTTGCACAAATTGAAGGTCATCGAAGAACTATTTCCCTGGCCCTGTCCACGGACACTCTCGAGAGTATGTTTGAAGTGTTTGGAAAAGCAAGACAGCATCATTGGAAGCACCAGTTCATTAAATCAGAAGGTGGAGCGCCTAACTGCCATCCAGACTAGAATCGAGTGTGATGAAAAGCGTCAAAAGATAGGCGGCTATTTCATGAAGGTCAATGCTCAGGTCAACCTACAAACGTCGAGTCGACTACGCCAACCACTGACCGGACTATGGCTCACAGAGAGTAATCCTACTTTTTTGAAGTGGGCTGACCTCCCGCGCTCCGGTCTCTGGTTGAGTAAAATCCCCGGGGCTGGAAAGACCATTCTATCCGGCATAGCCATCGAGAAGATCCTACAAAAAAGCAGCCAGTCTGTTGCTGTGGCATTCTTCTGTTGTGATTACAAGAACACTGACAGCCAGAAGCTTCTCAACATATTAAGTACGACAGCCATCCAATAAGCACAGCAAAACCACAAGGCCTTCAGAATTCTCGAGGAATACTATGGAGGATTGGAATCGGCAAGTGGTCTTCATGCAGAGCCTGAGCCAAAGGAACTGCTTGGTCTGATAACGATTATCCACTCGGTGTACGAGAAGGTCTTTATTGTTGTCGATGGGCTTGACGAATGTGAGGGCGACGCAGCGGATGTAGCTGAGGCTCTCAAACTTCTTTTGCAGACATCTTTGTCCGCTAGCATTGCTGTGTTCAGCCGGGATGAGCAGGAAGTTCGAGACGAATTTGCAGATGAATTCGCTCGTATTAAGATAGCAGCACATACGGAAGACCTCGAGATCTACATCCGTGCCGAGACTAGACATGGACTTAATGGACTTAGCACTCAAGGAGTCTCTTGCTCAGAAAATATAGTGCACGGAAGAAGAACTCAGTCCATTCCACGTCGCAGCTTTAAGATCAAATCCCGACGTCATGTAGCTTGTAATCGAACACTTGAAGGAGAGTCTATCTATTATTTGTGTAAGAGTAACCTTTCATTGCATGTATATTCTCGTTTACCGCACTACTGTTATTGGTGTTCAAAGCGACATCTACTTCATTACTAATGAAGTGTGCAGCTCGATGGTTCAATCTCATAAAGTTAACTTTGCACCTGCGATACCGATGTTGAAAGTGTCGTCCACTATGATGAACTTCTTAAGCACAGGTTCTGCAGGGGTTGAGGACCACTGGCCGAAGCAAGATGAATTCCGAGGCAGTCCTCTTCACTACGCCGTCATATCAAAGTGTGAAGCATCGCTTCTCCTACTTCTTTCACATGGCGCTGATCCGAACTCAATGGATGAGCGCCCAAGATCACCGTTAATAATAGCGGCGCAATACAACCTGACACCTATTGCTCAACTTCTGGTGGAGTCCAGTGCAGGCTTAGCCAGCTCGGATTGCGTACAGACGACAGCTCTTATGTGCGCAGCAGCAGAGGGAAATATGGGGATGATTCGAATTCTGGACCAAAGCAACTTGGTGTTATCGAAGACAGATCATAGTGGATACACAGCTCTTCATCACGCTGTGAATGGTCAGGATACCGCGGCTCGCATTTTCAAATACTTTCTTGGAAGAGGACTGGACCCAGTTTGCAAGAATTTCAATCCAACGAGAAGGGCAGCAATCTATGCTTTGAAAGTGGCATGGATAACAAGACTCTGGTTACGTACATCCTTAACCCCGACTTTCTTACTAGCATCGAAAGCCTTGACGTTCATAATCCTCTCTCGAGCGCTGTTGGGGACAATGATCATAGTCTTCTCCATAGACTTTGGCGAACTTTTGAGAAATACTGCCAAACTCAGGAATATCTCAATACACAGACGGAATATGACTACAGCCCTCTGCGCAGTGCAGCAATGGATGCCGACAAAGATACCTGCATCCGAAGACTACTGGACTACAAAGCCGACCCAAACAAAGAAGGTTGTCAACAAGGAAGCCCCTTGTTGGCTGCTCGCACATTAGGAGGTTAGGGACTGTCAAGATGCTTATTCGTGGCGGCGCTGTAGTGACCTATACCAATGCGAAAGGGACATATCGGAACGCCTTCACAACTGCGGCACCCCATCCTCACATTCAAGGTTGACTTCTTGTTGGCATATCTCAGGATCAACAAAGATTGTGTGCTGATTCATTCTGGAAGCGCTGCGATCCAAAATTCAGGCATTGGAGTGGAGTCTTGAAAGCTGAGTGGAAGCTAGTAGGCACAAACAAGCAGCTCAGAGACGCGCCTATGCTTGCTCATCTCATCTCAACAAATGTCACCGCCTCAAAAGATGGGCCAATGGACGAGTATGGGTTCGGTGAGTTACACCAGGATGCCACTGAAAAGGTTTCCACTGCGATGATTATGGGTCAGGATATTGTCTCTCCATAGTCATATCCTACCTTATGTCATGACTATCTGCTTTTTGGGTATCGTTTTTTAGATATGGATTGATGCCATGCCTGGCGCCGATATCAAAGACTGTTGATCAGCGCGGTGTTGGCCACTAATCAGGAATTAATACCAACGTCATCGCAGGCAGCGTCCACTCCCGAACTTAAATCGAATGTCGCAATCCATGCTATGTTAATAGTTATCTGAGAAAGGTCTCGACTCAGGAAGTCCTCTCTATGCGGTTATGATCGCTCATTGAACAAACCGAAAGTCCGTTGCAAGGGTGACCCTTCATCCCTGTCGACGTCAGAGATTCGAATGTAGTAACAGGCTCATTGCACTCACATACTGATGCAGAACAGTTTGTGATGTCAATCATCTCGTGAAATCGCTGTCTTTTCGTAATTTCTGGCAACACGCCGGCCTTCTGATGATACAATACACCTTTCCAGGCGGTCCGGGTAATGCTACCTAATGTATGGTGGTAATATGACGTGTCGACGGAAGCACAGTTGACATGATCTGAAGACACTGGCACCCTCCCATCGGCCTCATGATGCGTGGGCGTCATAAACCAGGTTTGAAGCCTCAATCGGTGTATGTCCCCATGCCGAGACATGAGATATCAAATTCGGCTTCATGGCCGAAAGTACTTACTGATCCTCCAGATCTACCGATGAGGGTGACATGCCTACTGATTTCAGATATAAACCCAGGCCTTCATGGCTAACCACCATCAATATACAAGCCAAAACGGCACCGCAAACATAACTTGCTCTACACTACAGCACACTCCAGCCATTTTTTCTTTGTACCTACATACAATACACGAAATTTTACACCCGCTATCATTAAAATATCACAAGATGAAGACTCAGATTACCATCTTGACTTTGATTGCCACCGCAATCTGTAGTCCAATTCTCCTAGTCCACCGCGCCCAGGTCGATACCGCAGTTCAACTCCAGAGCCGCCAGACCGGAACAATGGCAAAAGAATACACTCAAGGAGGCTGCCGTGATGTCATCTTCATCTTCGCCCGGGGGTCTACGGAAGTCGGAAACATGGTAAGTCCCCGCCGCGCTTCGGAGTCCCATATCCGGATCAGCCTAGGCCGTATTCGCGATGTGAATGAGGGGGAAGACGCACATACACATCAGATGACTGACGTCAAAATGTCCAGGGCTCAACCGTTGGACCTCCGACTTCAGACGGTCTGAAGAAAAAGTACGGCGACAACAAGGTGGCCACAGAAGGAGTTGATTACGCCGCTGGCCTTACGACCAACTTCCTCCCCGGAGGAGCTGATCCCGTCGGTGTCGATGAGATGAAGCGGCTTTTGACCGATGCTGCCAATAAGTGTGGCAAGTCCAAGATCGTGGCTGGAGGTTATAGGTATGCATGTTGCTGTGCGTCAATGCAATATCAACGACTTGCGACTGACATCGGAATCTTCTATAGTCAAGGAGCTGCCACTGCACATCGCGCAATTGAAAAACTCCCTGATTCAGCTAAGGGCAAAATTCTGGGAGTCGTCACCTATGGCGATACCCAAAATCAGCAGGACAAGGGCCAGATCCCCAACTTTCCCAAAGACAAACTGAAACTCATATGCAACGAAGGCGATAAGGTGTGCACTGGCACTCTCGAGATCACGCCCGCTCACCTTGACTATGAACGCCATGTTCCCGAGGCAGTTGACTTTTTGACCGAAAAGATCGGCAATCTTTGACATTTACCACAACTTGCACACCAGATGCTGTTTGGCCCGGTACCATTTGGTGTATGTATTGATTTAGAGAACATCACGGAGGACCACAAAACAAGCGAGGATGGCGCTGGGATAGCTGGAACTGCTGAATCATGTTCTGATATTGTAGATAGAGTTGAACGCAATTAAAGCATCTTGCCAAACTTGATCATTTCTCTACTGAGGCCATTCAAGAATCAAACTCACAGTCAATATGTTTGATGAGGCTCAAGCGTGACGACAGCAGCATGTGAGACGCTCGTCCAGTCTCTCATACGACTGCCTAGTTATCCAATCTAACAGTACATGTATTATGTACCTTGTCCTAAGTAAGGTACGTACTACAATATTGAAATTGTCTGAATAAGATTGCGACGATTTGTGACAGTAGCTCGTCCCCAATTCTTCCGCCCCTCCCTTACTCCCGGGCTCTTGCAGTCATCATATCTTCTTTAATGATGTCAGCGGCCCTTTCGGCAACCGCATAAACAGTGCTCTGGATGTTACCCAAGGGCTCAATCGGGAAGACACTAGCATCGACAATGCGAAGATTCTTCGCCCCATAGAGCCTCAGTCGCTCGTCAACAACGCCACCATCCTCCCGTGGCATCATGGCACAACTGCCCGAAACATGGAACACCGAAATCTGTCTTTGACGCACAATCTCTTTGGCAGTCTCCAAGTCGTCACCCTTCAACTCGGGCAAGCGTTTCCCTCCAGGCTTGAGTAGCGAGCTGAAAGGTTCAGTGCCCACGATTCGCTCGACAAACTGGACGTTGTGGGCCAGAAGCTCCAGGTCGAGGGGATTTGAGTTGTATTTCGGATCCCACGTGGGCAACACTTTGTAATCGGGGCTGGTAATGTGGACCGTTCCCCGAGAAAACGGATGGTTCAAGACCGTCATAACAGTGATGTAGTTCTCCGGCTTGGAAGGCAAGATGTACTCGGCCATGTTGGCTGGATGATCATTAATCGTGATTTGAGATGGGAAAAGCAGGTATTCGCTGCTTGGCTCGTCCGATGTCTCGATGAGAGAGCGCACAAGCTTGCCAGTCGGTGAGCTCGCATGAATTTCATGTGTAGCCAGCAGAGATTTCTTTGCGTCTTCTGACAACGGCCCGTTGTTGTCGGCGAGAGGCGTGTAAGCAGCGCTGATTGTGCTTTGGCCCAGCGGACCCTCGCGCGTGGCCATGTACTGGCCGACAACGGCGTTGAGAATGTTTCCGTCTCGGAGAACATCCGCTGACGGCACTCCTTGATTGACCTCAAAGCTTTGACAGACAATTGGGTGATCCTGCAAGTTCTCTCCAACATTGGAATTGTCAATCACCACAGGAATGCCATGGCTCTCGAGCAAGTCTCTCCCACCAACGCCAGACAGCTCCAATAGCTGAGGTGTTTGGAGAGTTCCTGCAGCAAGGATCACTTCCCCTTTCGACTCAATTATCTTCTCCTCGCCGGTCTTGCTGACAATGAGAACGCCAGTCGCAGAAACACCGCCACCGGCAGTATCAAAGATGACTTTCTTGACCTGTGTCTCCGTCAAGACTACCAAGTTAGGCCGTGCAGCCACTTCCGGTGTGTAGTAAGCGCTCGCCGCAAAGCTCCTTGTCTTGTTCTCCGGATCAATGCTGCAAGGGTTCTGAAAAGCCCCATGAGCCTTCCCACTCCGAGGATCACCAGTCACGCCGAGGCCAAGCTTGTCGAATGTGCTCATCCATGCAGCGTTCATGGTGCTGTAGCCTTCGCCAAACGAGACCTGAATTGGGCCTTTTCCGCTCAAAGTCTCATCGTGATAGTCCAGCCCAACCATGTCCTTTGCGGACTGGGGAGGAGGATGATCGGTGCCAAACTTGCGGAAATAAGGCGCGAGCTCGTCGAAACTCCAGCCGGCGTTGCCAAGCGCACCCCAGGCATCTAGAACTCCCCTTGATGGATACAGCATCAACATGAAGTTCAATGCAGAGCTGCCTCCAAGCATTTTGCCTCGTGCTTGGTTGATTCTTCGGTTGTTCAAACCAGGCTAGCAAAAGTAAGCGGAAGTATAATTGCAGTTGGCTGGTAAAAGAGTTGGCTCACCTGAGGAACTGAGGTGAAGTTCCAGTCATATTCATCCTTTCCATAGACGCCTGCCACTAAGCCAGGCGTCAGGACCAAAGGGTCTGAGCTCTTATCGGCACCAGCTTCAACAACGAGGACACGAGTGCTGATATCTTCGCTGAGCCGAGAAGCCACAACTAGACCTGCTGTCCCACCACCTACAACAATGTAGTCAAAAGAGGAATCGAGATCTTGGAAAGACATGGTATTTTTTCTGAGTTTTTGGCGACCGTGTTCAAGATCACAAAATGAGGAAAGATTGTAACTTCAGCGTCCACAAGGGAGTTTTCTTGTCTCGACTGACGTGACTTCGTCTGGGGTCCAAAACCAGGATGAATGGCTATTGACATCCCACAGTAAGCAATTAGGAACATATCCAGCCAACTGCATGAACCTAGCCTCTACTGGTAGAATAGCCCGCAATATCCTGGTCAGAATCCACTATCGCAGTCTTTGGTTGCATTCGTTGGTCCTTTAGGAGGGAGTACCAACACAGCCAGACCAAAGTTCATCACGCTTTCTTTATTTCCGGGCGAATAGCTCATGGGTTCTGAGCGATATTATTCCAAGAAGGCACAGCACTTCGGTGTTATATCTACTCGTAGACCGAAAGCGAGTTTCACTTTGCAAAGCGTCAACAACGGAAGTCGTGTCTATTCATAGACATAGGCTTGAATAAGTGGATATTGAGATGCATGTATCTCGCCTATTCTCCAAGTCTGTAGCCTTCCGCAAGTCCACATTTGTATTCGCACTTTGACAAGGTCGAACTGGAGATTCTGTCACAAGTGTAGTTCCGCGGATTCAGGCACCTCTGACTTTAGGTCATGGAGGAATCCAAGACGCATCCTTATCCCGAGTGCGCATTGCCTCGCAGATTTCATCTTGCTGACCATGAGCTTGTTAATGAAACCAGAAAGGGATGGTGTCACGCGCAAACCCAGGAAAGTCCATCTAACGGTTGGAGCTAGGGACGGCACCACGGATCTCGTCCCGCGGCAAAACTCCCCGCGCCGCACTCATTTGAAACATACGGATCGGCGCAGAACTTTTGTGTGGATGGCGCAAGCCTGTGGAGCACTGCAGGGGATTTGCTGCAGGCTTTCCAAAAGCTGCAACGCTAGCAACATCTATCGTACCATGCGTGCTATGCCAACAGTCCCAACCAACGATTACCGTGGCGCAGAGGGGGACTCTTGAAGAATGCGTGCATTGGACTTAGTCCGCACTGAAGCTGTTATGAAGAAGACAGGCAGTTGTCGCTGGATTGATTGGCTTATTCTTATCCTCCCGCTGGCAAGCGCCTGTGAGCTTGAACATTGTGCAGAAGCAGCTGGGCTGTTTTCCTGTGGTTGGTGTTAATGAAGTGTCAAGTCACGCTAGCTGCAGTAGTCGGCTTCGTTAAACTTTGAATAGTCGCAAGGAAACGCCAAATTTCTGGCATCACCTCTCACTGTCAAGGCCTAGACTCTCTAGACTGCAGTGACAAAGTTCAACCCGTTCCGTCTTGCGGTCTCCAACGGCTGCATTATTTCGGTCAGCTTGGCATAGTCGCTGAAGACTCTGGCTAGCCTGAGCCTAGCGTGAACGTAAGATCAGCGGATGTTGGGCAGCTGTGCCGCATACGAGCATGGCAATTTCCGCTTGCTGTGATGCGGAGGTCCTCGTTCCCGTACTAGGTCGCCTCACAGTGACAGGTCCAACACCAGTGGTCGGCCGGCAGGATGAAAACGAGCAGGGGCTCTAGCGAGCTCCAAACCTCCGTGTCTAGCATGTTCAACAGCAGAATATCTTCAGAATCCAAAAATGGGATGATGCGTTGGTTTCTTTACGTTGTTTTGGATCCTGTCCAAATTCGAATGATCGCGCTCGACAATCTTTCCTTCAGTCTCTTTGATGCGAGATGTAGACAGCACCTTCTGGGTAGTTCTCGCCACTGCCCACTATCATGGCGCTCCATGCTGTCGACTTTCCAACCTTGCCGGTAGTCAAGGGTCATCTTCTCGTGAACTGCATATTGGTACTCTTCGCAGTTCTCATAGTCACGCTTCGTTTCTTCGCTCGCTTCTCTTCGGGGGCTAAGCTGTGGTGGGATGATCTCCTCATTCTCCTTGCAGTGCCTCAGGGCATCGGGATGTTGGTAATCCAAGGCTTGTGTAAGTACCCGGCCCCAGAGCGGAGAACATAGTTCTGAATGAACCTGACGAACCTGCAATCAGGGTCGCCTATGGGTATCGGTTACCCGATCACAGACACCCTTCCAAATATCGTCATCATCCTCAAACTTCTAGTTGCCTACGAGTTCATATTCGCGACCTGTATCAGTACAATCAAACTCAGCGTCATGTTTTTCTATCTTCGGGTCTTTGTCAACCCAGGACTCCGGACCGCGACAAAATTCGCCATGGCTTTTGTCATGGTCTGGACAACGGCCAACATCCTACAGGTCTTCTTGATTTGCCATCCATTCGAGGCAACATATAATCCAGCTGTCACGGGCAAGTGTGGAAACCAGATAGCATCGTTCATCGCCATCGGTGCTTTCAATGTCATTACCGACATCATGATTTTGACATTGCCAATATCGACTGTCTGGGCACTCAAGATGAGTACGCCGGCCAAACTTGGTATCATCGCCGTCTTCTCAACAGGCTTGATGTATGGCTGCCCTTGTGCCCCTCCCTTTCGGCTGTAGACTGACAAAAAGGCGAAACAGAGTGAGCATAGTTGCCATTATCCGCATCGTTAGCCTCACCAACCTCGATCTCCAGAACTTGACCGAAACAATGATATGGGCCGATTTTTGGTCGACCGTGGAGCCGAATTTGGGTATCATATGTGTTAGCATGCCGATGCTGGGATCACTGTACTCGCGGTGCACAGCTCGGCGGGGTGCTTCAAAGCTCGACGGACCTTCGGATGCCAGCGGCTACAACAATTCAAATAAGTTGAGACGATCGCATCCAAGCGCACCTGATACTATCGCTTTGGCCACCATATATTCCCCAGAGAACGATGTACACTATAAGTCAGAGGTTGCTTCGTTCGGGCGTAACGGAAAGAACGAAGATAGTGGGGATGACTTCGAGTCACGCCTGACCCCTGAGCAAGAGCTTTTGGGCAGAGATAAAGTGGTACAGGTAGAAACGCAGTGGACTGTGTCTCGCCAAGAGGCTTGATGCGTTTATTTACGAAGAGATCCAAGACTTTCATTTGTAATGAAAATGACTTTTCGATCCGATCGCTGTCGGCTTAATTGTAACTGAGTAAGGCAGTTAAGGTGGCCAAGTGCGAGACTACATATAACAATGCCAAAGCTCGCATATTACACTTGGACAATTGATGACGGTTTTCAGAACTTGTGGACTGAACACATGGCATTATATTAAATGCTCCCCTTTAAGCTTCTTTGAAAAACCTTCATGAGGTAAACAGAAATAAACTACAATTAGGTAGCATGGCGTCACTCGGCGCCGCCTCTTATAACATCCCGAAGCCTCGGCAATCGCTACCCAATTAGGAAAACCGGACCCGACGCCGACTAGCACGGGCCGTGTCTGCGTGGCCGTTCGACTCGTCTTTGCCATGACGTCTCGCGACGGCCCCGAGATTTTACAAATTTTCGGCTTCCTTCTTTCTACTTTCGTCTGCTTTCGGAAATCCAGCCCATATTGGACAGCGACTTTACCGAGTATGCCTAGTAACGCCTCGAGTTCTAGAACCCACAAGTCGTGCGATGCATGCACGTCGCGCAAAGTTCGATGTCCAGGTAAGCGTGCTTGATGTTGCGTCGACATGTGCAGATATCTTAATGGAAGGGTGGCTAATTACCAAATCAGGCCCAGGGTCATCTGGAACTTGTACCAATTGCACGGTAAGATTTAGCAACTGACGGCATAATTCTCGCGCCCTCTTTCGACTCCTGTAATGACAGAATTTCCGCAGAGAAGGAAGAGCGAGTGCGTTTTCGGCGTGAGGAAACTGGCCCGCAGGCCAAACAGTACGTACTTTTTTGTTGCCATGTCCAAGGCAAAATCGATTTTATGTCTTCGGGGCTCTTGAGGATTCGTTAACAATCTTACGGACGATTAGTCCAAAGACAATTTTTCCCTACGAGCCGGTCTTCCGGCACGCCTGATGAGATACAACAAGGGTGCACCGTATCGGTTTTAGACTTCGCAACACTGCCAACACCAGCATCCAAGTCACCGGATCCGACAATCTCGGAGAAATCATCCACTCCCGATCCAAACGCCCGACGGCCCGCTCCGCACCGGATTCCGGAACTCTACGTGGATCGAGTACTCGATAGAGCCCGTAAAGCTCCGAGATCAGCCAGGCCTGCCGAAGCCTCCAACTACGTCAAAGTAAGCCCATGTTGAATGCCCCCACTTTCTTGGACGTCTGCTCACTCCCCAAAGGGTTATGGTATTTTTGGTAAGTGTGATGTACTCTGAGGGGAAATTCCATGTCCCGCCCTATCATCTCACATATCCAATGACGCCCTAACCAGTAAGTCATAGGCGGCACAAAGAATTTGACCTTCTTTTCTGAAGGGAGATTGAAATCCCTCGCACAATGCCTCGGTCATGAGAAAGTCCATGATCTAGTCGGGCGAATTGCAAGAGCTGTTGAGGAACGCGGAAGGTTCGTCAAACTACGTGCTTGTAGTTTGAATCGTCAACCAGAGCGCCCGGCCTGCCTTGACGATAAAGCTCTTCTCGCAAGGTATGTCAGATGTGAGTAACATGTTTCTCCCACTCTTCTGGACTGCGCTTTGCAATGGGGCTTATCATAAGTAGTATATTTTGAACAAGTACACCCTCGGTTCCCGTTCCTTGACCGCGACGCATTCGAGAGGACTGCTTTTAGTCAAGATCAGCCTCACTCTGCGCCCAAAAGCAAGTCATGGATATGTCTCTATCACTCCGTTCTTGCTCTTGGTTGTCAATACGACGGTGGTGGGTCTTTTGAGCCAGGGGAAGGTGATGCATGGAAGTTCTTCTCCATCGCTCTAGCCAACTTTGCCGATTTGATTATGCTACCGGACACTCTTACAACTTTCCAAGCTGTGGTAGCAATGATGATATACTCGCTTGGTATTGCCGGGATTGTGCTAGAGCATGTTCTCATGTCAGAAGCTGCCCGGCGAGCACAGAACCTCGCCGACGCCAAGTTTGTCGGAGGAGCAGCAGACGCATTCCGGCGGACCTTTTGGGTGTTTTACTCTCTGGAAAAGATCAATAGCTTCCATCATGGTAGATCGTCTGTAAGATCAATCCCTTGATTGACTAGTTTTGTCTCTCATGACTGACATCCCCGAAAAGGCAATCATGGACTGCGATATATCCTGCTCCGTTCCGTCCACACCCGAATCCTTCTTCTCTGGCGGCTTCGACTGGTTTCTATGTTTCGTCAGCCATGCGCGTCTGCTATCACGGGCAAACACGTCGCTTTTCTCTGTTGGCGTATCCGACAATCCCGGAGAGTACCACCTAGACATCATCGACCAGCTTCTGGACGAGCTCGAAGATTGGAGAAACTCACTACCGGATAACGGCTTCAGGCCAGGTGGCTGGGTCAAACCTCACTCAATCGTCGAAGACCAAGAGCGTACAGTTGCTCTAGTCACTCACTTTCTTTACTACAGTTTCCTCTTGACGATTTCTCGAATGGCTTTGAGGTACTTGCCAGTGTCAGAAAACTCTCCAGACTGTTCTCGTCGAGATGAGACTCTGAACACCGTAGAGCATAGTGCTCGTTCTTTGCTAGAACTGATCTCGATAATAGACATGTCGCCCTACACACCCATGTGGTAAGTCACGCTTCCGATCCCAGTGTGCTTTGACTCACATTGATCGTCACAGGATGATGGCAACAATCCCCATCATGGCCTTTTTTGTCTTATTCGATCTCGTCATTCACAATCCTCGGCAAATTCATACAGCAACCAACCTGGCGTTGCTTGACGTTGTAAAGAGCCACTGCAGCCGAATGGAAATGATCTCGAACGGTGCGATACCAGGATCCATGGTCGGCGAGTTTGCACAGATCGCTCGAAGTTTTGTAAACGAGGTCAACGGACGGAGTCCAACCGGCCTGACGCCACATGCGCCTTCTGAAGCATTCCAGGCACTCTCTAAGCAGCCTCAATGGTCATTGCCCCAGCAAACTGATTATGACGTCAATTCAACGGAAATTCACACGGACTTCTCGACCGTAAGTAAACCTATCACTGGCCACCGTCAGCGAGCGGTACTTCACAGGGGTGCTGTAGCATTAACGGAGATATTACAGATGAACTTGGCCTCTAACTCGACTATGACGGGACGTATGGATATTGAAGCACCTGCGGTTGTCCCCAGTCCGCTCATCGGAACTGACGTGATGAATCTCTTCGAAGGCTGGCTTCCCGACCTGGATCCCATGTTCTTCCACACTATGAGCGCTCAGAACAACATGGACCAATCGACCTCTCAGCATGAATTCCCGATTTCCTCGGATCCGTTATATGGACATCCCTCTTGACGTATGATGTTATTGTACGCAATAAGCTCGCGTTACGTGGTACATCCCGCAAAATATCAAGATTCAATTACAATATCCAGTCAGGCAGCCTAAATCGACGTGCATAACATTGTGAAATCAGTCGGTCCCTGGATTTCCCCCCTCGAGGAACTTGAAGAATGTCAGACGATTGCCATCGTTATCCTTAATGGTAAATTGACGGTAACCCCAAGGCGTATCTCGGATTGCTTCGACAACTTCGACTTTTCCCTTGGCCATCAAAAGGTCGTGGAACTGGTCCAGACCTGCCGTGCCCAAGGCGATCATTACTCCTCCAGGGTGGAACTCGTTTGGTTCGCACAGAAAGAAGTAGATGTTGGCAGCAGCCTTGTTTCCTGTGAAGACGGAGCAAAAGTAAAGCGGAGAGTCATCGTCGTTCTCGGGCTTGGTTCCGCCCAGGGTGAACCCCAGCTCGCTCGTATAGAAGTCGACTGTGGCAGCGATATCCCGCGAGCTAAGCGACGGGATTATCTTCCAAGCCGACGCGATACCCTCGCCTTCGGCCATTTACGTGAATTCGGTGTTTGGCGCGTAACCTTTTGCCCAATCCCCGACGGGATAATTACATGCGTTAATGTTGTCACTTCGTGGTATTCGAGACTGGGGTCTGCCTGATCGCACGGATCAACGCAGCTTCTCCCTCCTTCTTTATGCACTCCGCGTTAGGGCAGTTGGGGCAGCGCAAGTATATCAGATGGTTTGGGTGAACGGACACCGAGGGCCGATCGATGACTGATGTCTATAGCTATGTCGCCGTGGTCGCCTAGAGAATATGGTGTATTGAGAGAGCGGTGAAGAAAATTCTAAACCGGACCACCGGCTCTACATGAGAGAAGTTTCAGACGAATCGGTTGCGGTGGGTGGGATGGACAACGTCATGGTCACACTCCAGTCCAAGCCCATCCACGTGAGAGAGACACATCTTTTTTCTTTCTTCTTCTTCTTCTTGGCCTTTCTCTTTCAGCCACCTCCTTGGGTATTTCCCCTCTTTTTCATCCGAGACTTTGCTCCATCGGCTCCGTCAGCAAGCCAAGATAGTAACTCTAATTCATTGGCTAAACGTGGCCTAGCTCGGGATGCTTCCGTGTTTTCGTAGACTAGATGTAGTTGAGGAAGGACCAGGTAGACCGAACTCAAAATGCACAAGTCGCTCGGCACTGCTGACTGGCCCGTCATCGGAAGTGACCCGCGTGAGGGGCAGCTCAAACTAAACTCGTTTGTTCCTGGATTAGCAAACTCTTATGCCGTCCGAGTCAACAACGTCGGTGATAGGTGGCTCGGCGCCGGCGCGCGCGGGGTTTCCAAGAGTTCGAAAATAGCGGATTCTCGCCAAGAGTCGCAGGCCAAAAAGCTTCATTGCATCGCATTAGCAATAAGGTATCGATCTCCTTCAAGCCTTTGTTGCTTTATATTTAGACGGTTGGTGGGAGCTCTACCTCTGATAAACAGGAGCAGTAAGATTATGTTTGCAGCGGATAATAGCACGACTTATAGAGTGTTTCAAAACATAACATTTCATAAATCAACCCGTGTATACATGGTTGGGTATTAACTAAGAACTAGAAGGTTCGTAGATTCATTACTGCGTTCATCATTGCGCACTTGAGAACTGTAATCGTCGCCGCAAAATTGCAGCTGAAGCAGCTAAGAAAAACAACATCGCTTCAATACATACGTGTCGCCTCTTTATATAATTTCATATCTGCGCAGAACAGCAAGTACCAGTGGCGGAATGCCACGGAGATCGTTCTCATCGGGGCCAAGTCTGGAAAAGTCATCATTCCCCCTGAGGGCTTCTTGAGCAGCGATGTTTGCTTCGGGTGTATCAGCGGCACTGATATCCGCAAAGGCAGCTTCCGCGTTGGGAAAGTTGGTGACCGGAATAGCCGCAGCTTCAGCTTCGGTGACAGGACCCGCAAGAGCCTTGTTTCTGTCGCCAACGCCAAGGGCTCTTGCTACACCGGCAAGAAGATCCGTGAGCACGGGCACGGCCTTGGATGGGATCTTGATCTTCCCAGCACGACCATCGTACTCGTCGATGGCTGCTGTGAAGTTTCCTTGGATTTGGTCGCTGATCTGGGTAGCGATGGGTTGGAAAGTCGGATCAAGAGCTTTGGTGAACTAGGCAAGAGTTAGGCAGGCACTCCTCTGGGGCACTCCTCTAGATCACAGAAGACATTTGACTTACTGCACCACCCAAATCTCCGGCCTTGTCCTTTTGAATGACCACAGAGTCGCGAATAAGGCTCCTCACGTCCAAGATCCTAAAGCCAGCCTTGTCAAACTCTGGGCGCTTACCCTGGACCTCAGTCAACAGGTTATTGATCTCCGGCTGGAGGCTAAGGAACTGTGTGCCGATCTGAGTGCTGCAAGGGACAGGGTTAGCACAGACATTCCGATCTCCCATCGGAAAATTTCAAGAAACGGCGACTTACGATTCGTTTGCCGGCAGGGTGTTGGTGGCCTCTGCGGACTTTGTGCTGACATCGATGGTACTTCCAAGGGTAACAATCGCCTCGTTTACTTTCAGCAGACCCACCAAGCCTTTGAGTGAGCCTCCCTCAAAGGGGACAACTGTATCATTGGCTTCGGCAACCCTCTTTCGAAGATCTGCGATTTGGTTTTGGAGGGCTGCAGCTCCTCCCCTGACGGGTTGTTTGTCACCTTTGCCTCCCTTCCCTTTGTCTTTGTCTCTGCCACCGCGGCCTTTTGCTTCTGTTATCGGCATGGCCATCTGGGCACTAGCCACGCCAAGGCAGAGAAGGAATGATAGGAGAACGTAAAGCCTCATCCTGATAGGCGATTTGGGATAAGTCGAAGAGTAAACGAATGGGGCAAAGTTGCTGAGAAGATGATGGTATACACCCGTGATAGGTAATTGTCTGCTTTAGGACTTCTGGCTCGGGCATGCCGGAGAAGATCGTGGGATGAGCCATCACGTAAATACTCAGAATGGGACTTTCACGAGCCGTGACGCCGAGGCAAATTCAGCTACAATGTGAATGGCTCTTAATAGTCGAACAGGGCTAAGGGTAGATGAGGTAACGGCTAGCCTGGCCCCAAATTGACCAAAGAGCCGAAATCCATAGAATCGGCGACTTTGTGACGGGCCATCGCGCCGGCAGGAATCCCAAATCTCTGGGCAGCAGCAAGGGTCGAGCATGATGCCACGCGGGGTTCAGTCTGTAACCACAAAATTTCTCATCGAATCCATGCCCTTGAATCTATACAAGCATATAAGTTGGGGGCCCCGTGGGGAACTATGGGCTCCCCGCGAACTGGTGCTGAGGCCCCCTTATGAAACACGGTTGGGTGTGAGGCTCTGGACACCATCTTACATGTTTGACCAATCAGACACCTGATGTTTCTGAGTAGACTCGCAACTTATACTTTTAAAGTCGTCACCTACAGGGGAAGACTTCGTCAACCTACCTGCTGATCCTATGGTCCATATAACATACGGGTGCCTTAACAACAAGAGCCGCGAATAAATGTCTCGCACCTTCCCTCGGGGTGGACGGGGGCTTTACTACCCATGTCACCCTCCATTCTTGAATGAAGAGGGTGGCCACTGGTGGGATGTGATGAAATAGGGATGTCGCTTTCGCTATGCAACGTTCGTGAAGTCCTGGGTGCACCCTCCATCTCCCCTTTCAACTTACGTCACCATATAGAGAGACTGCCACCAGACGATGGGTAGATTCTGCCATGCATCGGCTGAAAGAGGGGGATCTATTAGTCTTTCATTGTCTAGACCGCCGCCAAGGTTTCCTGCCCGTGATTTCGCGCAATTGGAGTTCATGGGCTCGATCAAATAAGGGATAAGTGGGAGAAAGCATCCATTGTCGGGCTTTTTTGACTGCCCATCACATCCACCTCCTCGGGTTCGGTGAAGTCATTGAGCCGTTGCCCGGAGGCCTTTGGACCCTTGGCTCACGCTGGCCATCCGATGCAATGACTGTAAGAACAGATGATGATCATGGTCTATGAAATCACTCTCGCCTATCGCATCTCACGTTCCTTCTCCTTTTACAAAACTTTGAGACACCGCTACCGGAGTTCATCTGCTGAGCTTAGATGGTGGGCTACTAGGGCCCTCTGACGGCTCGGAATTGAAAACCACACAGATGCTATGATCTTAGTCGGAGCTCAAGATCTGAGTGATCTCATGGCGGTCATCTTCGATAGGGTTGCCGGTAGATACGACACCGACGCTAACAAGCAGCCTCTCTTGCCTACATGCACTGCGTTGTATGATCAAAAGTACGGTCGACAGAAACTATCATTTCTTGCATCCTCAAAGCTGACAGGTTGATATGTAATTCTCGTGATGTCCTAATCAGGCATCTGCGGGAGATTTCAATGACTCTCCTACCCATTTGAGTTCAGTTCTGCAAACCTAGGCGGTTCTAATCTGATCACGCGATTCGTGCCCCGCACCATGGTTTGATCGGAGGTTGGGGGACAGCGGGAGGGAAATAGAAGAGAACGAGGGGAGAAAAAGCAAGTAGCCGCTGCGAAAGTCTAGACCAGCACGCAAGCAGCTCTTTGAAGTGGAGAACTACCCGTCTTAGAATTCCGGTGACCCAACACGGGAACGCAGAACTTCGGGCAAGGAAGGGTACCCCTAGGCAAGCGATGCTAAACACCGAGACGGCGTCCGAGAAACGCGAAGGAGGTCGGGTCCGGTGAGAACCTTCTAGTTAGACGAACAATAAGCTTAGGTATGTGCTCAAGCTAAGCCTTACAACCAAGAGGAATTAGCGTCTACTCAACAGACTAATGTAAGGGTAAAGGGCAAACAGAATAGCCCCCGCGTTCTCGTAAACGTACAAAGCTGAAACAATTCTACCGTCGATCAATCTTACTTGAGGCTCTGAGAATGATTCGGCACAGGGCAAGAGTGCTCTGTGCTCCCATCCACATTCGAACCAGCTTGGACTTGGGAACGCGGTTTCGGACAATACTGTCCCGTTGAAGTTATTTATGTCAAAAACGAAGTAATCAAGTAGGCTGACAAAATCCAGCTGAAGTCGCTCTGACATCACCACGAGAAAGGATGGAATCATCTAAGGAGATAGTACAGAGATTGCGAGTCTCTTTTGCTAGATGATGATATGAGTACTCTCTCTCGAATCACCATTCGTTCATTCGGACGAATGATGCGATTGATCCAACTTTTTGAGAAGTACATAATTCAAAGTAGCAATCAGCCCTCCAGTAGGCGGACAGATTTGCTGCCAAGTGATGTGAATAGTGGCCGTCAGGATGGGGTGGATAAGTTGCAACGACACATTCCTCAGTACATCATAGACATGACAGCGAAGAACTCTGAGAAAATGAAATTGTGTTGGATGCAGTTCAGTTCATGATTGATACCCAACCCGCTTCATCTACATAGCATTTGTATCTGGCTAGCTCACTTGGGTAGGAACGCCCCATTCTGCTGACGGAACATTTCCTTCTGCCACGTACTCCTGATTTCTAATCAGGTCTCGGGTTTTTGAGGGTCGACAAAATGTGTCCTGGCAAGCTTTCCTTTATGAGCTATCATGCCAGTATCGTTTAGGAGAATAGGTACCCGAGACGCAGACGTTTTCCTGCCATCCTCTCGAATCGTTCTTCTCGAGCTTCAAAGCCTTGTCCACATCCTCGTTCCAGACACGCTCTACAGGTGTAAGACGGGTCAACAGCAATGCCAATCAGGAGAGCCCGGGGCCTCGGATGAAGGTTGTGCAGGATGACAGCAAGGTTGTGAGGGCTATAGCGGTACTCTTCCACCTCGGTGAGGTCCATACAAGAAGCGACGTAATAAAGCGTGTTCCCGAAAATTGGCGGAATGACGCTGATTCCACGCCGATGTTCAAGGCCGATGACTACCACGGGAATATCTTGTTTCATGACGGAGTCAAGGTAAGCTCTCAGCTACGATATAGATCACCACAGACGACAAAGCACATAGGTATGTGCAGTGAAGACATATCGCAAGGCATGGACTACAGGTCTGGCTTCTCTTAACTATCTTTCGGAGCTTGGTACCTTATTTTATATGACATCATTCGATACAAGAT
Source organism: Colletotrichum acutatum (assembly GCF_030867785.1). Lineage (NCBI taxonomy): Eukaryota > Fungi > Ascomycota > Sordariomycetes > Glomerellales > Glomerellaceae > Colletotrichum > Colletotrichum acutatum. The sequence goes on along the minus strand of NW_026849045.1, from coordinate 230,736 downwards.
GTCTCAGAGCACAGCCTGACATTCGCCTGCCTAGCGCCACAGCTGAGAGACGCCAGACGATCGAATGCACCGGCTTGAAGTAAATATTAGCGCTAGAATAGTGCTTATTCGCACATGCGGACCCATCGTTCACTTGTATTGATATCCAAATGCACCCAGCATCGCTTCCACTTAGGGACAGCTTCGAACCCAACTACCTACTTTGCCTGCCCACCATGCTCATAGTCGTATGCTTAGATCACCAACATCATGCTTCAATATGCGATACCACCAGCCTTCAAAGACAAATTGGAGATCGTTACTACTCACGACCAGCGATCGGACGACGAGATCTTTGAATCTCTACGCCGCCACGTACCTGTTGTAGGCGAGAAGAACGTATGGTCCTACTGGGATGGCGGATTTGATCAACTACCATCGTGGTGTAGGCGCAACGTGATTGATTGGGTTCGCATCTGCGGTCCAGACTGGACTGTCCGCGTTCTTGACAACGTCCCAGGATTGCCCAATCATGCCTTGGAGTTCGCACCAAAGGAGATGCTTCCCAAATGCTTTATCGAGGGTACCATGACTGGGAAGCATGTCGGGCAACATTCATCTGACATGATCACTGGGGCGTTGTTGTACACCTACGGCGGTGTAAAGATGGATGTTGGATGCATTCTTCTCCGTGACTTTAATCGTGGTTTGTGGTCTGTCTTGGAGGATCCTGAGTCACCATACGAGATCGCCGCGCCAATTCAATTTGCGCAGTATTTGGCGAATCACTTTCTCGCGTCGAGAAAGGCCAACACGTTTATCAAAAGATGGTTAGTAAACTTCTACTCCATGGGATATATCAAGAAGCGGAAACAAGTTTCTTCATCATATCTTGTATGCTGACCAAGTCAGGCATGACCTTTTCATTCATCTTTGGGAAGACCGTGAAACTAGTGAGGGCATAAACACCCATCCACTGTTAAGCCAAGTGAAAGAAAGCTTTTCCCTTTCTGAATCCAAGAGCAAGGGCTCAAGTGGGACTTCAAGGTCTCTTTTGAGGAGCTCCTAGATTATGTCTCCCGGAATGCGTGCTGGGCACGAGTGTGTATGGTTGAGGAGAGCGATGACGATTCTTTCAATGCATCTGAGTACTGGATGTCGCATGTCCTCGCCATCGACGTGCTACAAGAGCACTGGGCGGCGAAGACTCTCATCGGTGGTGAGAACTTCGGGGAGCATCTCTATGAGTTGTTAGCGCTCCGTCTTGACACTGACCCACAATCAGAGCGACACAAAGAAGCCTCGAAGTTGGTGTAGACACTGGTCTCTGAGACTAGCATGCAAAAGATATCCCGAGGCTCAGGTCTCGTGAACTCTCTACAACCTGGAAGTGTATGGGATAATAAACCAGGCACAGATTGCCAACCAGGCACATTTGGAGGCTTGTTGCGGTATGGTGCGATAAATTTCACTCAGAAACGACAGAAACCTGCGGTGAGAAAGCCAGAGAAAGCAAAGACGATATTGCGAAAGGGGCTTCTTGAGCCTTGAAGAGGTTAATTCTATAAGTAAAGACTGGCAATAGAATTAGTCAACTGGAGAGCTTGGTAGATTCGAAAAGCGTCGCACGGCAAATAGTCGAGAGGGGCCTATCAAGAGAAGCTTCTTGTGCAAGACTGTTACCAATCCCCGAAGGATTTCAGAATCCCAAAGTTCCTATGCAGTGAGACAAGAAGCATAATCGCGGCGTCCACACACTTGCCACCCAAAAATCGCTCATCAACAGCCTCAAGAGTTCCCCGCCTTTCAAACCTAATCAACTGACCCAACTACTCGGTCATGTCAGACTTCCAATATCACACACCTGCCTATCAACGTAAGTAGCCAAGCCTTTGATCACCTTCCAGAAGCAGACAGCTCGAGAAACTAGGTGCTCGGCGAGTTTCTTGGACCAAATTGACCGTTGCTGCGCACGCCTGGGAAGCTTAGACAGCTGGGGGGTCGCCAAGACCGCCAAGGTCAGCTTGGTCCCTATCGTATGGAACCAAGCTCTGCTTATCATGTACTCTCATATTGGCCAAGCTTTTACGGTAGTATCGGTCAACCTTTGGTGCTTCCCTCCGCTCGGGTTCGATGGGCGACATGTGAGGCCCCGTGCCTGGATTTCGCCAGCCTCCCCTAAAATCACGACTACCATGGCATTCTCCACACCAACGTCTGCCATGCGGGGGACGAGAAAGGCCGTCTTATTAGTTGATCTTGGATGATGACGAACGCCATTGGAGATGTCGAGTACTTATATATCGAGTGGCTACTCCGCCATAGGAAAGTTCGTGGCACCCCTAGTCTCATCGTCAAGTCTGTGTCAAGCAGTGCTATTCTTTGATTGAGTCACTTCACAAAGACATTATCAACATGGTCCGCGTCAACTCTGCAGCCCTTCTGGGCTCTGCCATTGTTGGTTTGGCTAGTGCAGCTGGCGCTGGCACTAAGGCCGAGTATGCGTCCGGTGCTGTTCACCACCGCATCATGGGCATCAAGATGGTGAGGCCTCCCTCCACAACTACCTCTTAAGGTTGACAAAGCTTTGTTAATAACGAAATAGGCTCAATGGGAAGAAGAAGCCGCCGCTGGCCTCATGGACAGTGCCAAGTACCCCGAGCTCGGCTACACCCCCTGCGTCGACGGCTTCGCTGCCGCAGTTCCCGGTGACTTCAACAACACCTTCAGATGCAGAAATGTAAGTTTACTAAGCTTGTCTAGGAGGCTGAACTAATCATCTTCAGATCGATTTGTACCACTTCTTGTCACACGAGCAGCTCGGCAGCTGGGGCGGAAGAGGTTCTTCTTCTTGGGGTTGGACTTCGGCAGACGGAAGAGAATTCGTCGCCATTGGACAATACGACGGCACCGCCTTTGCTGAAATCAGCAAGGAGGGCAAGCTGGTGTACTTAGGCCGTCTGCCTCAATACGATTCCATCGGTTCCAACTGGAGAGAGATCCGAATTGTCGGTGACCTTGCCGTCATTGGCTCCGAAGCCATCAAGCACGGTGTCCAGTTCTTCGACATGAAGAAGATCCTCGACCTCGATCCTGCGAACCCAAAGAACTTCACCCAGGCCGAGCTTACCGGTCATTGGGACGAACTCCCCGTCGGCCGTACCCACAACATCGTCGTGAACCAAGAGCTCAACTACGCCATTGCCTGCGGTTCCGTCGGCGGTAACGCGACGATTCGTGTTAGAGACAACCTCCCCTGCCGCGGCGGGTTGATCTTCCTTGACATCAGCGATCCCACCAACGTCACCAGCCCCGGCTGCGCTGCCGGCGATGGCTACGTCCACGACGCTGAGTGCCTTGTCTACCGTGGCCCCGATACCCGCTACTACGGCAGAGATATCTGCTACGGTTACAACGAAGACACTTTGACCATCTACGATGTCACCGACAAGACCGGCAACGTCACCAACATCATCTCCATCAGCGACTACCCCGGCGCTCAGTACGTCCACCAGGGTGTCGTCAACAACGAGACGTGGCAAGAGTACATCTTCCTGGACGACGAGTTCGACGAGCGTGACGCCAAGGTCGGCCCGATGACCCAGGGCCTTCCCACCACTCACATCTTTGACATCCGCGACCTCGAGAAGCCCGTCTACACCGGCCACTACGCCGGCAAGACACGCTCCATCGACCATAACCAGTACATCGTCGGCGGCTATCTCTACCAGTCCAACTACGGCAACGGCCTGAACGTCATCGACGTCAGCAGCGTCACCAAAGACCCCACCGGCGCCAGCATCTGCGAAGCAGGCTTCTTCGACATCTACCCCGAAGACGACGAGGAAGTCGGCGGCGGCAAGGTCCAGTTCGCTGGTTCCTGGTCATCCTACGCCAACTTCAAGTCCGGCTTCATCTTTGTCCATACTATCGAGCGCGGTAGTTTTGTTGTTAAGATGACTTCCAAGGAGTGCCCCAAGGCACCCGTCTGCAACGCTGATAATTGCCTCCGTGCTCTGCGGGCATCGTCCATTCCGGATCGCTTGGAGGAATCTGTCGAGTTCTGCGGCAACTTCACCCAGCGACTGAACACCGATGATGAGCTGCTACCAGAGTATGCCACCAGTGCTTGTGTCGAGAATAAGAACAAGAGCCCCGTTGAGAGGGTTAGCAGCGCTTGCGCATGTATTCCTACCCCTGTTGTGCCTGAGTTGCCGAGAACAACGACACGGCCTCCTGTACCGACGGTGCTGCCCCCCAAAGCTTGAAATGGCATTTTTTCAGGTATTAGTAATAGGAATTAGTGATAGACAAGAAGCAAGCAAGCGAGCTTCGAAAGGGTTGCAATCATTCGGTATTTGCCCCAGCATTGATTATGTGACGAAAAAGCGAGATTTTAACATTCAAGCATAGTATTCAAGCATTGCATGCTTCTAATATCTCAACTTCCTGAAGCGTTGCATATCCCTACTTATGTATCTAAAGGAGAGTTGTGTGTCATGTCCGCGACTTCCGCGACCGAAGATTAGGATTATCAATGTATACGATGCATTCCCTTTGACCAAGGCTCATTATATTCGGGGCAGATGAGGTCCAGCTCAAACCAGTAGTGCTCCATCTCATGTAATCCATATGGGTTCCCAGACTGGCACTTGTCGCTCTCGGTTGGTTCATCCCATACAACGCCAATTTCTTCAGCATCTCGTCTTTCTGATTCTGACAACTCCCCGCCATCAAGCGCTTCCAACTCCTGTGTCATTCGATTAACCCAGTAAGATTTCCAAAACTGAGGGAACAACGGAAGATTATCCATCCCATCCCCTAAATATCCGCTGGCTTTCTGCGTAAATTCCACAACCAATTCTTCGTACAAATCAATCAGGAAATCCTGGTCTTCGGTGATCTCTGTATCATCTATTTCAACCCAAGCTGCCCCCTCCGGGACCAGAGAATAAGCGTTGCAACATCTGTGGGCGAGACCTATCGTCTCAAATGTCATGAACCTAATCGTCTCTGCATAAGTTAAAAGTGTTAACTCCGGGCCGCATGAGCTGTAGTAATCTGCTACTGTTTCCGCGCGATAAACAAGTGCCTGCTCTGGTATTGCCGTTTTGGCTTCAGACTTAACAAAACCTTTCATCATCCACGTAAAAGGACTGCATCCTCCCGTTGAGCAAAGACAGCGACAGCCGTCCGTGAGATTGCGGTAAGCAACGGTGGTTCTCAACGTTTCAAAGGCAGCTGAAACTTGAACTGTCACTCGATAGCTTTTTAACCAATCCCGGTAGTTTCTGCCTAACAGGTAAAAGACGTAGTGCGCGGCGAACACTCCATCATTGGCGGTCTTGTTGAAAGGGCCTGCGGATGATCGCAAGAATAGATCTCCCCCGTTCCTAAAAAGCCAACAAACCATCTCCGGATGAAGAGAATTCCGAAGACCGAATGCATTCGGGTGGCGAAGCTGGAGAAACACAGATGGTTCGGGCATGAATGCGTGACGGTAGAACAACTGGGCGAGATGGACGGAAGTAGTTTTCTGGAATATCCAGTCTGATCTAAAGCCTATGGCTTCGTCAGCCCCATTGCGGATTTGCGGCCGTCTTGAGTCCTGTGAGATGCTTCGTTGGATGTCGGTTGTTGGCTTCTTTTCGCCGACTTTTTGTTTCGTGAATAGACTTTCTTTTGTCCAAGCGTGTCCTGGTCTTCGCAGACTTCGGGATTTTCTCATTTGGAAAATGTAATGACGCCGAGCGAGCTCTGACGAACCCTCTAGGACATCACTTAGACTTGGTGGATTATTACCCACTTTCCGTATTTCATGCGTTCGAACAAGATTGCAACCGGCGTCTAGGAGATATTTCACGCATAGATAGCAGGAACATCCTTTGCACCTTGCATATTCACTGCCGTTGACGCAGTGCTCTGAGCTAAGCACCATGGCGGTTTCAAGTGCATTGGCACCTGTACTATCTCGCTGATTCAGAATGCTGAGATCCGCAACTTTCACGAGCTTTCCTAGAATTTCTGGCTTCGCTGCTGCGATATGAAGTGGGCTACGCCCGTATATATCAAGCTCAGCTACTGAGTCGGGGAGAAGTCTCAGGACACGATCTACTTCATCCAAATCATTGTTGATAATCGCTGTGCTTAAAGGGCCGCATTCAAAAGCTGGTTCTCGATTAGCTAAGTGTATGTTGCAAGTCCTGGGGAATGTCCGCACCTGTTGCAACCTCAGTGAACTTTTCAAGATGCAACATGCTCCGAGGTATCACAATCAGGAAGTTGGTGATGCGAGAGAGAATCCGATTCGAGATGGCTGGCTGGCTTTCAAAGTTGGCCTTTGATAAGGCCTTGACAGCATCCCCATTCCAATCGCTAACTCGATACGTCACGTAATGTAAGGGCGAGAGCCCTGTAATAAGTTAGCCATCTTTTGACTTTGCACACATGACTAAGTACAGCGACTTGCCTCCGATATCGTATGAAAATGCTGGCACGCCAAACGAGAACAGAATCGGGAAGATTTCAACAGCCGTTTTCATCTCACTAGTGCTTTTACCGCCATGGTACCAGGACATGTCACTTATCTATCAGATAAACTTTTAGCAAATAGCTATAATCTCGGGTAGAATGGCCGCACCAACGAAGCAGCATGGTGCATCAAGGTCATATTCTGATCGTCCACAACTGTCGGGTAAGTTCGTTTGTCTTCGAGTAGTTTTGCAAGCTTTCTCAAGCAAGCAAAGAAGAATATCTCTCTTTGATTCGTCACAGAATAGTAGTAGAAGCTTCTCTTCATCACACTGATCAAACGAAAAGCGGGATCCGACCTGACGTCAGCAGTCGGATAATAGGTGAAGTTGGGACTGATGCTGCAGCCCCCAGCTCCTGACGTCAAAGCAAACGAAATTTCGATGACTGATTTCATGAGGCGAGAGACGCCAGTGTACTTCAAGCTTGCCTTGAGTCGATGCTTTCTCGGCGTTTTTGAGAGTGGGCAACTCGACCAGTGACCCCGGGATTCCCACTCGCTGGACAAGTACGTGTAGCCTCGTTGCATCTGCATTTGCATGTATGATCTTTCGGTGTGCGGGCAGATGCATATTTTGCCAACTCCCAATCCAATTCGCAAGTTTCGTGATGGATCTGATGAAGTTCTTTCCCGATGGCTTTTCGATAGTTGTGCAGCGTTGCCTAGGTTGCAGCGGTTTCCCGACAAGTGTATGTCATCGCACAAACTTTTGAGTACTGCCGGCTTGGAAGCCGCTTTGAGAGCCAATGCCCGTAGAGAACTATTCTCGTCTCCCAGAAGCTGTACTTTTTGATCGATTGTCTTGAGATGCTCTACAATCGAGTTATGTGAATGCTGAAGGTCATATCTGACACGCTGGCTGCTCTCGTGAACCTCGATTTCGATAGCTCCGGAATGAGCCACGATGAGTTGCCTTGTCTGGTCCACACTACTTTGTAGACCTGGCAGCTTGTCATTGATGTCGCCCACAGGCGTACCAAGTGCTGCTACTCCTGACCGGACTAGGAGCATTCCAGAAGCTTGGTCGCGAGAACGCGATTGGATAGCCGCCAGTAGAGCTATGTTCTTGTTCGAGTTTTCCCTACTGCCGTGTCAGAAATCGTGGGAACGGAGAGAAAGTCCATATCAACTTACAGTCCCAAGCTACCCTGTATCAACTGTAGAGCACCATGAGCCTTTTGCAGCTGCAGCTCAAGGTCTCGAAGTTTGGGTCGATGGAACGCAAAAGTCACCTTCTTCTTCTTGTTCCCCAGCCGGTTCGTCCAGGTGCTGCCAGCGCGATCAGAAAGCTGGATACATAGAGCTTCGACGGCGCGAAGGTCCTCCTCGCAGCCTCGTATGTTCTGATCTAAGGCAGCAGCAACTGCAGTACTTTGGCCTTGCAGACCAGCTAACACCGTCTTCATTGCACGGAGAGTGACTGCCAGGTTGTCATTCTGTTTCTTGACGTTTCGTAGTTCATCTTCACGGCCTTCGAAGGCGTCCATGTACTTGACGATGCCTCCAGTGATCTGCAAGCCTAGAGATAGCAGGCCGGCAACCGAGGCTGCGAGGCCTACGCTCTCGGCCGCCATATCTTGTCAGAGCTCCGAGCGATTGTGGAAGATGCTTTTGGCAACTCTCGGGGAAATAGGCTAGCCCTTGATTGATAGTGCTTTTACTTTTGCGAAGAAAACTGCGATGAAGAAATCAGGCTACCTGCTGACGCTATTGGGTGTTTTGTGGAGGTGTCAAGATCAGGCTGGCATGCACTTTCCTTGTGAGGGCTTGAAACCAACAGGCTTGCCTTTGGAGAGAAGGGTTCTCATTCGCTGTATCCATGGCTTCATGATTGGATGCTTTACACCTGCAGCTCGGTACCTTCTCGAAGTAATGCGCGTTGGCTCATCCCCGGCTTCATTGCAAATTATTAGATAGGTATTTTGGTGGTTTCAAGCCGCCGTGCGATCGGCAATTCTAGCATAAGAAAAATATGCCCTGCATCACGGGGATCACTAGGTGATCTCGAACATTAATTCTGGATGATATCTAACATGAACGCCAAAAAGACATACTCGACATGGTTCATGAGAACCATACGGATTTGCACTAATCCCACCATCTAGTCAAGCTGTGTTAAGCGAGCCCAATGAAACGATTAACACACACGAAAACACGAAACTACCCAGCCTACTGAATGAAAGCAAACCATGATGAAAGGAGGATTTTGTATGGTTGATAAATAGTATTAGAGAAGGACGATGGCCTGGATAGGTTCTTCCGGTCTACGCTCTCCGTGCAATTCGAGTCCATGGTGTCTCAACTCTCGGGCCACTTGTAGCGAGCGGTTTTCAGCTTGGAAGTGCCAGTAGATGAGTTAGCTTCTCTCATATCGCCACCGTGCTAGTATTGAGTGAAACAAAAGGACTGATTCAAGACATGGGATAAAAAGAGAAGCTACGAAATCAGATGAAGGGAGTGATGAGGCTCCTCAGGTTCGTGGCGATCTTGAATGATCTTGAATGCAAGCTCAGCAGAAAGCTAATTTGAACAACAGCATGCAAGCACGGGCCTTGATGCAGCTACGAACCATCACCCCAGGGGCCGTTCGTCCGCAGCAGAGGTGCATTGGACGGTTCCCTTAGTCCGGGGAAAAGACAGGAAGTCATAGGTAGCATCCCTTGCTGAATTGGATGGATCATGGAATAGTGCTGTGACCACCAATAGCTCTGGTAGTTAATGGCAATGCTTGCTTCTTCAGTATTTCAGAAGGTGATGGCATTACGATGTCGCTTACAGTGTTGCGAAGGCCGAAAAGGGAAATTCTAACCGCCCAAGCTTTTGAACACCGCATCAGACATGTGCCAGGCTGGACCGTTTCCAGCAGTGTCAAAGACTCAAAAGAGGCAGAAAAAATGGAAGTATGAGCAAAAGGGAACAACAAACCCCCAAGACAGGTGAAACTCCTTTGAAGCGAGCGAATAGAAGTAGCTAGCGCGCATCAGCCAGCAAAGAGCAAAGAACAAAAGGGTAAAGAGAGAGACACACCGCCCGAGACAATTGACCCTGACCCTGGAATGACGATGCAGAAGCTCCTGCTTGAGTCGAGCGGATGAGAAGTGAGCTGAGAACGGTCAACCGCGGCGACATCCGAAGCCGGAAGGACCAGGGACGGGTTCATTCGTTGCGTAAGTTGCGCGCATGCGCTCCAGTCAAAAAACAGCGGGCCGGGGAAGGGGCATCGACGCATCGTGGGCGTCAAGGGCGTGGAAGGCGCGTCGGGATTCCTCCCCGTGGCGGGTAGCGGCGATACAGTAAATCCGCTCCCCCGCGATTGCACGATGCAGGTGGGTCCTCTCATGACTCGGTCCACTTACGATGCTCCTCCTCTCCTTCTCCAGGTCCGGAGTCGCACCGCACCGGGGGGCCACACCCCCTCTCTCTGCTCAGTGCAGGCTCACCTGGGAGCAATTCTGGGATGTGACTGGATTGAATTCAGGGCTGGTCGCCAAGCACCCAGCACATGAATGCCCCCAGATGGCAGAAACGGCGGGCAAGGCGCACCTGGTAGAGTCACAAGTCAGCCCATTCCTTGGTTAGACCACCCCGTCTGCAGCAGCCAGCAGCAGCTCTTTCGGCACTTCGCTGTCTCGGAATCTTTGGACACCTTAAGTTATTACGGATTGTCCTTACCTCACTGGGATCCTTTTTTTTTTCTGCCGGCCAACAGCCAAAGCTACGTCTTTTCTCCTTCTCTTCCTTCCCCTCTCAACCACATCTCTCTTCTTCCTCCTCTTCTTCTTCCATTCACATCTCTTTTTTCTTCCATCCCCGAAAGAGAAAGATAATCACGATGCTGTCCTCCACCAGAATCGCAACCCGGCAAGCTGCCGCTCGCCGCATGGGCGCTCTGCCCGTCACGGCCGCGAGAGCCGGTTCTACCTGGGCCAACGTCCCTCAAGGTCCTCCTGTATGTCTCAAACACTCTAGATGCCAATTGAATGCGCCACGAATGCTAACGAATACTGCAGGATGTAAGTGCTTGATGCGCCGATTGACAGAATCCCGACAATCACCACAACGAACTGTTTTGCTAACTGGACACTTTTTCGCAATGGACAGGCCATTCTCGGTATGACGCACGTACTTGGGTGGAGCTCCCTCGAGCTTCGCCGGTTGACTCAACTTCATGACTGACAACAGACAAACAGGCATCACGGAAGCCTTCAAGGCCGACAAGTTTGAACAGAAGATCAACCTCGGTACGCAAAGCCCCCCGCCAAGCCACTTTGACAACCACAACCACCACCCTAGCTAGAGCTGTCACAAGCTTGCTAGCTACAACGCTAGCCGGCCGTCAGCTGTCAACTACAAACACATAACGTCCATCATCACCTCATTGAACATGCCCGTTGACACAGACAAACAACAGGTGTCGGTGCCTACCGTGACGACCAGGGCAAGCCCTACGTCCTCCCCTCCGTCCGCGCCGCCGAGGAGAAGGTCATCGCCGCCAAGCTGAACAAGGAGTACGCCGGCATCACCGGTGTCCCCGAGTTCACCAAGTCCGCCGCCGTCCTCGCCTACGGCGCCGACTCCTCGGCCCTCGACCGCCTCGCCATCACCCAGTCCATCTCCGGCACTGGTGCCCTGCGCATCGGAGGCGCCTTCCTCGCCCGCTTCTTCCCCGGCGCCAAGAACATCTACATCCCCACCCCCTCGTGGGCCAACCACGGCGCCGTCTTCAGCGACTCGGGCCTCACCGTCAACAAGTACCGCTACTACGACCCCAAGACCATCGGCCTCGACTTTGAGGGCATGGTCGCCGACATCAAGGCCGCCCCCAAGGGCTCCATCTTCCTCTTCCACGCCTGCGCCCACAACCCCACCGGTGTCGACCCTACCCCCGAGCAGTGGCGCGAGATCTCCGACGTCGTCAAGGCCCAGGGCCACTACTCCTTCTTCGACATGGCCTACCAGGGCTTCGCCTCGGGTAACACTGACACTGATGCCTTCGCCGTCCGCCACTTCGTCAAGGAGGGCCACAACATCTGCCTCGCCCAGTCCTTCGCCAAGAACATGGGTCTCTACGGCGAGCGTGTCGGTGCCTTCTCCATCGTCGCAAAGGACGCCGAGGAGCGCAAGCGCATCGACTCCCAGGTCAAGATTCTCGTCCGCCCTCTGTACTCCAACCCTCCCGTCCACGGCGCCCGCATCGCCTCCACCATCCTCAACGACGCCGCCCTGAACCAGCAGTGGCTCGGTGAGGTCAAGGGCATGGCTGACCGCATCATCACCATGCGCGCCCTCCTCAAGGAGAACCTCGAGAAGCTCGGCTCCGCCCACGACTGGTCCCACATCACCAGCCAGATCGGCATGTTCGCCTACACTGGCCTGACCAAGGAGCAGATGGACGCCCTCGCCAACGACCACTCCGTCTACGCCACCAAGGACGGTCGTATCTCCGTCGCCGGTATCACCAGCGGCAACGTCGGCCGCCTCGCCGAGTCTATCTACAAGGTCAAAGGTTAAATCTTGCCATTGTGAATGTTTTTGTGATTTATCCCCATGCGAGTCTCAGTTTAGAACGCTCTCAGCTAGCTTGCATTTCTCCAAGAGATATCACGAGGTCTGTTGAAAGGGTAGTTGGTTTTCTATAAAAAGGGGGGATTTGTACAACCAAAAGGGGGAGAGGTCTTCTCTTTTGCGCAGCCAAGGTTAGAATGGCCGGTGGACATAGAACGTTTGGCACCCCTTGGTAGACCACACATGCATTCCAGCTGTGTACAATATAGCGACACGTCTTTCAATGTAAACATGTCCAATCGCTTGCTTGCTTGCCATGAACGAATTCTTTTCCCAGCTTCCTCCATTGATGCTTGATGCTTTATCACGCCTTATCCAACCTCGCCAAATCCCGACTCGCATCTTCCAACTCCCTCTCCATCTGCCTCTTCTTCCTCGCCATCTCCTTCATCGTCCTCGTCTTGCCCTCCTCCCCCTCAACCCCAACCCCGTACCCCTCCAACTCAGCCCGAAGCGTCATCAAAGTCCCCTCAAGCCTCATCCTCGCATCTCTCAAATGCGCAGAATAATTCGTCAGCGCAGCCACCATCTCGGGCGAATACACCTCCCTCCTCACCCCTTCCCTCGCAGCTACAGCATCCGCCTCGGCCCTCTCCGCCTCCAGCCCCGTCTCCGCGGCGCGAAACTCGAGACTCCGCGCCACGACGCCGTGTTTGGCTTCGAGGCTCCTAACCAGGAGCGTCAGCGCCGCGGCGTGCTCGTCTAGGCACTGTGTTAGGGTATCTGCTGCGCGAAGGCGTTCTCGGGCTAAAGCAAGTTTTGATTGGGAAATGTCGGAGGCGAGTTTGTGGTAGGTTGTTTGCAGGGCCGGTACGGCGCGGTGGAGGAAGGAAGGGTTTGTTGTTGGGTTGGCGATGCGGGCAAGGGAGACGGCGGAGGTGTGGAGGGTCGAGGAGATGAGGTCGCCGAGTTGGGGGAGGAGGGATTGGAAGTCTGTGAAGGGGGGGTTGGAGAGGAGGATTGTGGCGGATTCGGGGGAAAGGGGATCCGGAGAGGTTAGGAGGGGCGGGAGGAGGAGGAGAAGGTCGAGGAGGGGCTCGGGGAGGGTTTCTGTCGTGTTGCTGGTTTGTGGTTGTTGTGAGGAAGTGGTTGTGCGGGAGATTGTTCGAGGTGGTGCGGGTTTCGGTTCGGGGGGTGCGGTGGTTGAGATTGCGCTTATGAGGAGGTGTTCTTTTGCGGCTGTGAATCTGTGGTCTGCCAGTTCCTGGTTATTTTGGTGGTTAGCTAGGATGATCAAATTGAGATTCTGGTTCAGGGTAGCGGTAGTCTGGGTCTGGCAGCCGAGGGAATACCAACATTTTGTATCGCATCGTGCTCCTTGGTCGCCGGCTTCTTCGTTGAGCCGTCTGGGTTCAGGATGGCCGTGGTGAGGGTGTGATGCAATGCCGCGAATTCGGGGTTGTTTTGCAGGACCGATGCCTCGACTGGCGGTAGCATGGCGGGCGTTTGTTCTGCGTCGTCAGCAGGTTTGGCGCTTTTGACAGTGTCACTTGCGATCTTTGCGTCAATGGTTGTAGTCAGGCAGAGCGGGCAGTCTGTATGGCATCTGCCCACTCGGTGGCATGTCACGGTGCAAGTTAATCGTCGAGCTACCCAACTTTCCCTGAAGTCTCGGTGAGTCGGTGTGGAGGGGTCAATCGGTAAGGCACTGGGGAGCAGACCACGGACCCCTGTCACGAAAGCAGCGCGCAGTCACCTGACGCAGCTCAATTGACTTCACCTGCCAAGACCCCACTCATACAAAGACCACCCAATCAAAACTACCAATGACCGGGGAGCGGAACATCCACCGCCCGATATCGAAGCTCCGATCTCTGACCATTGGCCCAAAAAATCATCCTCAAGCTCTCACGACAATCGACCTCAACGGTGCGCCGACGACCAACGACGAACGAACGCCGCGGCGCGCATCTACCCGTTCGCATCCTTCCAACTACCTCTACATACTCCCGAAGTCACGAACGTCGCACACAATCGGTTACGGATCGACGCCCAAGATGAGCTTCACAACCCTGAGGCCGAGGACCTCCCTCCTCACCTCCCTCCAAAACCTCGCCCTCACGCCCACGACCACCACCACCTCGCGAGCCTTCTCAACCTCCTCCCCCCTCGCCACAAAAACAATCTCCCTCCAAAAGATCCCAACCTCCGCCGTACCCCCTTACCCCCACGGCCCCCGCCTCCTCTACAAACAATCAAACCACGGCCTCTATGGCACCTCCCGCATCCGCCACGGCCACAACGTCTCCCCGAAACACCACCAAGTCACCCCCCGCACCTGGCGCCCCAACGTCCACCGCAAGCGCCTCTGGTCCGAGTCCTTGGGGGCCTGGGTCCGCACCCGCCTCACCACCCGCGTCCTGCGCACAATCCGCAAGGAAGGTGGCATCGACGCCTACGTGACAAAGACAAAAGCCGCGCGCGTCAAAGAGCTCGGCCCCGGAGGCTGGAAGCTGCGGTGGCTTGTTATGCAGACGTCTACGTTCCGCGAGCGATATGTCGCCGAGAGGGAGAAGCTCGGCGTCGAGGGGGAGATGAGGGAGGATCAGACGGATTTGGTCACCGTCATGGTTGATGCCGCTACGCCGGGCCCCCTGAGCGCCGTGAGCAGGGGGATTCTCGAGAAGAGGGCTACGCAGATGATTATGGAGGAGTTCGCGCTGGGCGAGGAGGCCGAGTTTGGGGCTGAGGATGGCGAGGGGTACGAGGATGTTCATGTGCCTGGTATCGGAGAGCCCGTCACTGAGCACAGGATATGATTTTGAGTCTGGTGATGGTCACTTGTTACAGCAAAAGAGAGTGTATGTTTCGGGAGAGAAAAAAAAGTCATTGTATCATATGTACAAAAATTCCCATGTCATCAAACTACTTTTTAGAGGATCTCAAGTCTAGAAAATGAGCCTCCTTTTCTTGTTTGTGTCTACAAAAACCGCTTTCCATATTTTGAATCCACAGACCGTTAAAGTGCAAGTTTCGCCTCATACGCCCTGCAATGTGTGATATGCCATTCATAAATCCCGTTTCGCCCCTTAGTCATTGCTCCCCATGTTTAGAAGCGCAAATCCCAGCCAATCTTGGGGCCCAGCTTGGGCAGCTCGTCGGCGACGCTCTGCACATCCTTGTCACCACGACCACTCAGGCAGATGACGATATCCTCGCCCTTCTTCATCGTCTTGGCGAGCTCGATGGCACCGTAGATGCCGTGCGCCGACTCCAGCGCAGGGATGATACCCTCCAGCTGACTCATAAGACGGAAGCCAATGAAGGCCTCGGCATCGGTGGCGGCGACGTACTTGGCGCGCTCACTGTCCTTCCAGGAGCTGAGCTCGGGGCCGACACCAGGGTAATCCAGACCGGCGGAGATGGAGTGCGTCTCGGCGACCTGGCCGTGCTTGTCCTGGAGAATGTAGGTCTTGACACCGTGCAGGACACCCTTGCTGCCACCGGAGAGGGTGGCGCTGTGGCGCGCGGTATCGATGCCATCGCCACCAGCCTCAACACCGAGGAGCTTGACGCTAGGGTCGTTGGCAAAGGGGTAGAACATGCCGACAGCGTTGCTGCCCCCGCCGACGCAGGCGACGACGGCATCGGGCAACTTACCCCTCTTCTCGAGCATCTGTGCCTTGGTCTCGTTACCGATAACAGACTGGAAGGTACGGACGATGGTGGGGAAGGGATGCGGGCCGATGGCGGAACCGATGATGTAGTGAGTGGTGTCGAGCTCGACAACCCAGGCGCGCATGGCCTCATTGACGGCGTCACGGAGGGTCTTGCTTCCGGCCTCGACGGCGACAACCTTGGCGCCGAGGAGCTTCATGCGGAAGACGTTGAGGGCCTGGCGGCGGACGTCTTCGGCGCCCATGTAGACTGTGCACTCCATACCGAACTTGGCGCAGACGGTGGCCGTGGCGACACCGTGCTGGCCGGCGCCGGTCTCGGCGATGATCTTGGTCTTGCCGAGGCGCTTGGCGAGGAGGAGCTGGCCGAGGGCGTTGTTAATCTTGTGGGAACCGGTGTGGTTGAGATCCTCACGCTTCAACCAGATGTTGGCACCGCCAGCGTGCTCCGTGAGGCGCTCGGCGAGGTGGAGGTGGCCGGGACGGCCCATGTACTCGTAGTAGGAACGGTACTCCTCCCAGAAAGAAGGGTCGTCCTTGATCTTGTTGAAGCCCTCCTCGAGCTCAGACAGGCAGTCCATGAGAGACTCAGGAACGTACTGGCCTCCAAAGTCACCGAAGCGGTCGGGGATCTTGCCGTGCATGGCGGCAAGCTCGGCGACGAGCTCGCTGTCCTGGTCGGCGGTGATACGATCGTCAACTGTGGGCTCGTCGGTGGGCTGCTTGGCGGCGGCCATGGCCTCGACCATGCCAACCTCGCGTGTGGTCTCATCAGAGTCGCGGCCGCAGAGGTAGGAGCAGTACTTTGCAACGTCGTTGAAGAGCTCGCCAGGGGCAGCTTTTTGGAGGGTTGTGATGATCTGGGAACCGACAACAACTCCGTCGGCGAGCTGGGCGACGCTGAGGAAATGGTCGCGGGTGCTGACGCCGAAACCGACAGCAGCAGGCTTGTTGCCGCTGTACTTCTTGACGCGGGCAACGAGGTCGGGGAGGTTGGCGTTCATGGAACCGAGGGCACCGGTGACACCCTGGCGGGAGACGACGTAGATGAAGGAGTCGGCCAGCTTGCAAAGAATCTTCATGCGGGCGTCTGAGGTTGCGGGAGCGATCAGGGGAACATATGAGAGTCTGTTGTGGTTTCGTTCGTCAGTATGGAATGATTGAGATGGACAGAAGCGGTGTGTGAACGTACCCTCCCTTGGTGCAGAGCTTGCGGAAAGAGATGGCCTCCTCAGGAGGCAAATCAACCACGATGAAGCCGTTGACGCCCGATGTCTTGCAGTCGTTCAGGAGTCTCTCTTCGCCATAGCTGAGAAGGGGGTTGTAGTATCCCATCAACATCACAGGTGCCTTCAGGCCCTGGTCGCGGGCGTCCTTGACCATCTTGAGTGTTGACTCGATCGTGACGCCATGTTGCAGAGCCACCTGTTGTTCCTCGTCAATCCTCGCTGGACACCCAATTGGTTCCCATTCTGGCCACTACTCACGGTGTTTGATGTCTGGATAGTCGGGCCGTCGGCAATTGGGTCGGTGAAGGGGGCACCGAGTTCAATCACATCTGTTGAGGTGTCGTGTCAGTGAGGTGCTCCTTCACCAAGGCACAAAGTTCTTGGAGAGACTTACCAGCGCCACCCTTCTCCATAGCCAACAGGACATTGGGAGTGTCCTGAGGCGTGGGGTAACCAGCAGTGACATAGGTAACGAGCGCAGACTAATTCATAGCAATGTTAGACCAGTCCAATTGATCCTGTATCCCGTTGTTGCTGCGAGACCTTGGCGGTGCCGAAAAACCATCATCGTTGGGAGCGGTCGGCGGCGCGGCGGGGGGAAGAGCCCCGCGATCGCAACGAGGGGCAGCACAGCAACATGGGGGGCAAAAGACTCACCCTTCCTTGGGCCTTGCAGCGCGCAAACGTTTGACGAATGCCTTCCATATTGTGCAGTGGTATAGAGAGTAGAAGGAAACAACAAAGTCAATTGGAAGGGGGTATATGGGTTAAAGAACAACTTTTTGACTCGCTGGGGTTTTTATGTATCACAAGAAAAAACTTGAGATGTGAGAAAGGTTGAAGGTGGTAGTAGTTTTAAGTAGGGGGGGACGGGAAGAAATTCCAATGGGAAAAAAGGTACTTAATGATCTCAGACGTGGGGGAGGAGCAATGGAATGACTCTTGGGGCGGGCGCCGGTTTCCCTTGGGCAACTTGCGGTCGGAGCAGCAGCGGCCACTGCCAAAGGGGCGGGACGGTGTGAAAAAGGAACCTCCCAACGGGACGGGAGCTCCGACGTGCCCTGAGTGTCCACCCGGTACAGCTGCCTATAGGTAGCCATCTGGGACTGCTGTATCGGTCCAGTATCTCGTACCTAGCGTTGGTACCTATCTATACCATGGAAGTGGGCAGAACACCGGGCGATTGGGATCTATGTTTTCCCCCAGGGCAGCCCTGGAAATGACCATGTTCAACCGCTATATCGACTGCCCATCATCCGCCAAGGTGGACGGCCTGCAACAGTCACACCGATCGATCCCCCGGAATGCTCCCTTTGAGCCTCAAGAGCATGAGGTACCTATCCGTACATGCACCGAATCAAAGATGCTAGGCACTTCAGCAAAGGCGAATCTTGGAGTCCAAAAGAAGAACCCTGAGCCGAGGGCCCTGAACCACTCAGATCGCTCAAACCATGAACAAACAGGCCGACCAGCCGGCATCGGTTCCCATCAAAAGAGAGTGGCGGGTGTGGGGCCGGGGGTCCCTGGACGATGACGCCCCAGAAAGTCGGTCGGAGGGCGGGGCGGAGATGCCCAAAAGAGGTTATTCCAGACTCCCCGAGTCTCCACTTTTGCCATCCGCCATGGCAATCCGCACCCCCACCATTCACCACCATTGCCCGCACCGGCAGGCAAACAAAAACATGGCATTCTAATCTCTCCGTACCTTACCCTCGTGACACACACGCGACACCATAGTATCCGTACAGCGGCTGGCCTTTCGTAACCCCGTTCATGAGGCTCTTCCCTAACTTTCGGTGACGTCCCGCCTTGTCGTGGGGGGTCCCGTTTCTCGGTCCAATTGTCCCGAAAGTCTGTTCTGTCTCCTTGATCAGATGTCGACTTTCCCACGACGTCTGTTCATCTCCGCAAGTCATGGTGATATTGGTCAGAGGACAACGGAGCTGCCTCAAGAAACCGCGGAGCGTGTCACCGAGGCAGATGATATTGCTAGCGGTTGAAAATTTAACAGAGAAGGTTCAGGCGTCTCGTATGATTGAACAAGATCAGATGACACCGTCTTAGTCGTCGTCGCCGCTGCAGTTGCCAGTCACCGTCGTCGCCGCTCTCTCCCGGCGACGATCATGACAATTGGACCCGTAGATGCGGCAATACCGCTCGGAGCTGTGATTATGCCACCGGCCGGTATCAGTCATTCACCTCTCCGTAGCGGCTACGTTCCCAGGGAACTCGGAACAGAGTAGTTGGTTGCAGCTAGCAGTATATTCAATCTTGAACTACCTAGAGGTATATACTGAGTAGACATTCTGGCAGTCGGTGACGCCGCTGCAGACTCAAAGTTTCATTCCAGAGGATGAATAAGTTTGATGACTGATGTCAATCAGAGCGCAAAAATGAGATCCATTGTAGAATCGAAAACAAACGGTGCGGCAACTGAGCCGTTGGTATCTTTTTGAAGTATTCCCTCTCCATCCCTTTCCCTTTTCATCAAAAAATTGAAATATACCTGATAGTCATGCTTCAACGCCCGAATGTCATGCTCTTCGTATGATCTCTTTCAGACCTGTCGTAAATGAGGGGTATCTCTCGGCGTTCGGTCCAGCCCAGGCCAGAGGTATGAAGGTCTCCAACCTCTGTATGTCTTCTTTTTTTTTGTCTTTTCGTCTTTCTCTTGTCGATACTTCGTAGATGCCAATCTAAAACTTGGTTGATGATGCTGTGTCGAGGTGCCCATACGAACTTTGTCGTTGATGACCCTCCGTCGGCAGCGCCCTGCCGCTCTGCACGCTCGTCTTCTTCAGCGCCTTCTCATCTCGCATGCCCGAGTAGTGATCATCATCCACGGCAGATGCATCACTGCCGAACTGTGGGAAGCGAGAGTCGTTGCCATGGGATCTGGGAGGGCTTCGCGGGCTCATGGCTGGGCGGTCGTCTCCGGTGTAGCGCAACCCGCCCTCACCACGGCCTTTGTCGGGCATGGCCATGCCGACCAAGGCGCGGATGATGCCGATGAGGACGACAATGACGTAGACGAGAAGGATGCCGGTAGAGATGAGCGCTTCCTTGATGATGCCCCGACGAAGCATATCGGTAACATGAGTCACGGCGCCAGTGACCTCGTCGGTTGACACACTTGAAGGTGACGATAGGAAGGTCTTGAGGTCTGAGTCGCCCGAGATAGACTCTTGAGCGCCGAGGCTGAAGGTGTCGTTGTCGAAGAGAGGGAATGAGATCTGCGAATGGTCGTGGACCCAAGTCAGTCCCTTCTGGACAGCCTCGACCTTGAGACCAATGGTACAGCGAATAACGTCCTTAATGGGGTTGATCAGGATGGTGCCGTTGAATACAGTCTCCAGACCAGTCGTCATGGTGTTAGTGAATGTGTTCAGCGTGTCGTTGACGGCCGAGGTAGCGTTCGTAACATAACCGAGCATGTCCTGGTTGATCTCGTTCTGCGTTGATAGCACGACACCGTTCGCATCATCAGCCCATTGCTTGGAGACATCCTGTAGCGAGGTGACAACTTCGCCGGCGAATTCGCCGACCTGGTTGGCAAGGGCTGGCACTTCTCTTTCAACAGCCTTGAGCAGGACGTACTGGCACAGGCAAGAGAAGAAGCCAGCGATAGCAAGGGCCAGGACGAAGAGAGCGGGAAGTGATGTGGCGTACGCAATAGCCCAGCGGACCAAGATCTGACGGCGTCCCTTGAACTTGGAAGCAATCTTAATACCCCAGGTAGCAGTCATTGGGCGGGAAGCAATGTAGACCACATCCATCGAGTCGTACTGGTTGCTGGCCATGATCTGAGCGTGCTTTCGCTCGCGTCTCCAGCGCCTGATCTCCAGCCAAGCCATGGGTGCGATAACCAGCACAGCCAAGATAGAGAGAACGACAATGAAGATGATGCGAGCCTTCTGGATCATATCTCGCAGGTTGTTGAAGAAGTCGGAAATGTTGTTGTTGGTCGAGCAGAACTGCAGCGCCTGCTTCTGGGCGACAGGAAAGACTGATCGATCGAACTTGTAGCCCTTGTAGGCGTCATTGACAGTCTGCTTGAGCAGGTTGAAAGGGAACGAGATAGCCTGAGCCGTCAAGTTCTGAACCTCCTCAAAGGTAGGCAGGTCATCGTTGAGCTTATTGATGTCGCTGACGAAGCCGCTGGAGTCGATCTTGATGTCGCGCAGGTCGTTGACAGGCCCCGAGAAGTCGACCTTGGGGAAGTCGGGCAGAACGCTACCGAGGACGGAGTTTTCAATTGCGTCCACGGCCTTGTTGATGCCGTCCGAGAGACTCTTAGCCTTGGAATCAATTGTATTGCTGATATCGCCAACCACCTTGTTCATGGCGTCGGTGACCTTCTTGGTAACGTCGGAGGCAACATCAAGGCCGCCGTGGATGAAGGCAGTGATGAGGCAGGTGTACATCGAGGTCATCATGTTGATGACGAAGATGATAAGGTTCTGAACTCCAGTGAGGATCAGACCCAGGGCGGCGACCATACCGTCAAGGGTCTTCTCGATACCCTTGGCTGACAGCTCGTTGACGCCGACAGAAAGGTAGTGAGGCATTGAGGCCATGGCGCTGCCAATATCTTCGACCTTGGTGCAAGCAGAGAGTGCTTTTTGATTCGCGTCGTCGACATTGTCGTTAAGACTGGCGATGAGCAAAATGACTCTGAGGAGGACGAGTAGTAGTAGTATCGTCCAGCGGTTTAGCCAGATCTGAGAGAGTCTAGCTGGGAGACTGAGGTATGGTGTGATGGTGGGAGAAGTGTCGGCTCGCGCTTGTTGCGTCTTTCTAATTTCCGCCATCTCGAGCGAGTCCGACCTGAGAGAGTCGGGGACGGCTGGGTAGGCCGCCTCCTCCTTGCGATTCCGTGAGGAAAACATGTTGATTCTATCGAAGAATGTAAGAAGCCGATGCGAGTATTTCTGAGCCAGCAGAGAAAAATGAATAATAAAATAAGAAGAAAAGGGCCGACTGTGGAAAATGAAGCGAATAGAACGGCAGTCGACGTCGAGGAGGAATTAATTGGTGGAGTTTGGTGATGAAATTAGGTGAATCTCTCGACACGAAGGGGGAAAGGGGGAAAAAGTGAGGAAGGAAAGAGAGCGACAAAGGAAACTCGTCAAGCACTGATTTCTGAACAAGCTTCTATTCATTCATTGTGGGGTACTTTTTTCGGGAGAGAATATGAATACACAGGACGGTGATGACTTGGAAGGACGACAGAGACAAGAGGGAATGGGAATGACTGGGCAGTACGCATAATAAGAAGGAAGCCGACTAACACGGCCAGGTCCACAGGATCACCCAGCAATAGGCGCGCAACAATAGGAACAAAGTCGAGAAAAGAAAATAAAGGCGGCTTACCTGATTCACACCACAATGCCAAAGAAAGCCAGCAATGGGGCCTTTGGCCGTGGCCTTGAAAGGAAATTACCTCGACTTGGCCCAAATCTTTGTTTCGTTTGGCGACACCCGGTGAGGGTGGATATGGGGATTTGGGTGAGGCTCGTTTTCTAAGCGCGCTCAACGGCCGCTCTCAGCCAACCAAATCTGTCGTCCGGGGTCACGATGAGCGGCTGCCCAAACGCTGCTAAGGCAAAGCGATATTTTCGGAGGCCGAAATGGGGCTCTTGAGATTTAATGTCGTGTTGCCCGTACTTAGATCAGATGATGTTGCGCCCTGTTACGATAGACTCGATCCGTCTTCTCGAGGCCAGGGTTGGGTGTGAGGTGAGAGCTGAGAGCTGGGTATGAGATTGCTTGGCGAGAGTGAGGAGTTGTGAGGCAGACTTTTGTTGCTCCTACAATGAGGTCTTATCGAACGATGAGACTCTTGCTTGAAACTTGCTGAGTGAGATTCGGTTGCGGTATCACAAGAGCTATAGCCCTACTCAAGTCAGGCCAACAGTTGGTGGCTTCATGAACGGGGGCGAACTCAAGAGTGATATACAAGTCGAGATTTGAGTCACTGAACAAGGGGACACCACGGAGCAACGGTTGAATGGTGCCCATCTTTCCAAAAGTCGCCTTTCCGGGGGTGTCGCAGAAGATAGAAGGCATTTTAACACAACCTGGTCTCGCTCATAGGCTCGGATTGATCCAGAAAGCTCACGACAAGAATGCGCTGCGACGTCATTGGCAAGACGGAGGGATTATTGCGGAGAGTCTCCCACCCGTGCCACCTCGTAAGGATAAGGTACCGTTCTGGCGCGAGGTGAACGGCGCCGCTCCAGTGGCATCCCCGTCGCGAGTCACGCCAGCAGACCAGGTTAGGTGGTGTTGCCGGTGGCTGTGCCCGGCGGAGGAGGACTGCCGTTGCGGACGGAGAAACGGTGAGTTGGCCTGGTTAGGCTGGGCTGGACGATTCTGGATTTGCTGGAGGCATCCGGGGATGTCGCGAGGTTTGTGTGGTTTTCTCTCGGAAACTGCACGAAGGGTCATTGTGACCGGGGAGAGGATGTGAGGGACCGCAGCGAGCGAAGCAGGAACAGAGCAAAGATCGTCAGCCAGCGAACGAAAAGAGATGGCGGATGGCTGGCGCCAGCAGGGGATCCCTGAAGGCAATGCCAAACATTTTGTCCAATCGTTATGGGAAAAGGGCAATTCGGTTCTCGCCGCTAACGTCTAATCCTTGTAAGCAGATGGCAAGAATGGCCGGGAATTGGGCAGGATAATGGTAAAAGAGTGGATATGGACCCTAGATGAGTTTCTTGGTGTTGTGATTCGTGACTGGCTGCTCGTCCCGTCCTGGCTGCGCTCCATGGTGTCGTTGGGGTCCTTGCTCAGCAACAAGCAATGATCGATGCCAAGGCCTTTGCCACCGACCACCACGGAATGCTAAAAACCGGTTTACGACAGGAACGGTCTTTTGGAGGCTGATCTTGGTCAGACAGTGGGAAAAGCTTGTCCAAATCCCACAAATCGTGGCATCCCAGGAACATTCGTTCAATGGCATTGGCCGGTCATTCACTTCAGGCACAGATAAGTGCTAGAGTTGGAAGGCAAGAAGTCAAGCACGCAAGGAAAGGAACGCAACGTAGAATGGCCTCCACTGCTTCTTTCCTGACTTTCCCGACGTTGGCCTCCTCTTGCCGATGAGAGGCGCAGGCGCAGCCGGGAGATGGTGAGGGTGAGATTGGTCATTGAGATCGGTCGCCTTCCAAGTTGCATTTCTGTTCCATTGCTCCTCCCTCGCAAGATCATTCAGGCACCATCAAGGGAAGTCATGGAACCTGGAATGTTGCGGCAATTGGCAGTGGCCCCACTAAACAAGAAGTTCGCACTTGCCCTGTGCACCCAAGCTCCCACGCTCGCGTCGCTCCTTCCTTCCTTCTTTCTGTGGGGTCGTCTCAAGTCTTGACGCTGGCAAAGATTGATTGGCCGTCGGTGGCCCGCGCTCTGCGCCGCTGGGCGCTTCGCTACAGAACTCATCGCTGCCAGCCATGAGGTCGGCGCTTGCGATATTTGGCCCATAACTTCAAGAACAAGTGAGCATCTGTCCATCCAAGTGTGATATCCATTCATGGGCAGTTCCGTATATAAGATATCGTGGGCGTTCCTCGCTCAGTCTGCTATGACATTACCTGCGTTCGTTGTAAGGTAGGCATCGTTGCAGTCTACCAGTGAACTACGCATACATCACATTTGATGATTGCTGCATCTCTGGGGCCATCCAAGTAGCAAGTCAGTCAGCTTCGCCCAAGTGTCTCGCATTGCATTGACATGACTTGCTTCAGCTGCGCCTTGAGCAAGTCACTCCAGTCTGCATTGTTGCAAACTCACCTGAAAACGCTCCGTATGAGACTCCCCTGTCTAAGTCATCCTAGCACCCACCGTCTTGTTGGCTAGTAAAATTGCACGTCACTCAGATACGTAGTCACCCATGGCTTCCAAGGTGTCGACAGTGACGACATACCTTCCTTGGAGAACTGTGAAGAGTGGCTTGACCTGCAGTGCTTGCCTGTGCCTCAATTTCGGACCCAAGTCCAAGCTTCCATGACCTTATCACGTGCGCAGGCTATCTGATGGGCCCAGACCCGACTTAGACCTGCCGACGTGCCTTCCAGTCAACCACGGGAAGAACGAAAGTCCGACACACCCATTTTTCACAGGATCCGTGCCACTTTCCAGCCTCCTGCCCCTGTCCGACCTTGCGCATCACATTCACAGCTCAACCCACGCTGCGCAGCAAGGAGCAATCTGTTTTCGGCAGGCGGTCTCGCCAAACTCCAAACCTCGCCATCACATCTCCTACCGGTGCCACCACGGCTTGCCCTAGCACATCTTGACAAGCTGACACCACTTGAGAATCTTTCGCGACAAAACCTAGTCAAGGCCGTGATTGTCCATAAACCGATTTGCGACCTCATTTTGTGATTGCTGGCATTGGCACACATCCTTGTCACCTGATCAAACCCACTCTCGGAAGCAATCCGACTCATTTCTGCGCCGCGCTGAAAATTCCACTTGCGCGCAAAAAGTCTTCTGCCCTCCGACACGATCAATCACATTTTCTCCTCCTTTGACAAGTCACAATCTGACCTTTGATCGCGCCCTGAACTCTTCATACGCGACAGCCACAATGGCCGAACCACCTCGCGACATCTCCTCCATCCTCGCTGCCCTAGGTAGGTACCCGAGACACGACACGAATCTGTTTCTGCACCCTCGAACACAGACTGATTGTATTCCTTCATCCAGGCGCAGCACAAAGAGGCACGTCTTCGACGCCGACTCAAGGACAGCCCGGCATGCCGCCTAGCTATCCTCCTCCTCCCGGCGGCCAGCCGCCTCCTTCCTACCCCCCGATGCCCCAGCAGAACGCGCCTCCGTATGGCGGCGGCGGTGGCTACCCGGGACTGCCCCAACCTTCATCCAGCGGCAGTCTGGATCTTAGCTCGATCCGACCCGTCAACTCTGGCACAGTCAGCATCGCCGATGCCATTGCGCAAGCCAAGGCCTTTGCTGCTGAGAAGGGCGTGACATCTTACGACCGACCCCTCGTCTACTCCAACGAAGCTCCCCGCGGCCAGGATCCTCGAGCCTACGGCCGATCCTCGCGGTCACGCTCTCCTTCCAACCGTCGCGACCAGTTCCGCGATAACTTTAACCCCTACAGAGACGAGCGCCGGGATGACCGCCCTGCTCCACGAGACTATGGTCACCGCGAGCGATCTTACAGCCCCGGCCCGCGTGGTCGCACTTTCTCTCCTCGCAACTCCAACGGCAGAGAGCGATCTCCACTAAGAGGAAGTGGCGGCGGTGACGACAACGCCGAGACAATCCAGATCGAGTCGAGCCTTGTTGGTCTCATTATCGGTAGACAAGGCGAGAACCTTCGTCGCATCGAGTCAGAGTCCAACTGTCGGGTGCAGTTCCTTCCCTCCAGCGACAACGGCCCTTTCCGCCAGTGCAAGATCAGTGGTCCCAGGGCACAACGCAGTGAAGTCAAGGAGGCCATCAACCGCATTATCGACGATAGCGGCATGGGCGCCATCAACCGCGGCGCTGCGAACCCCAAGGGGCCTCCACCCCGCGACCACCGCGGCGGACCACCTGGTGCAGGCGCCGCTGCCGCTGCCGGAGCTGGAGCTGCAGCTCTTCGCGAAGGCGAGGACTGCATGCAGATTATGGTTCCCGATAGAACCGTGGGCCTAATCATCGGTCGCGGTGGCGAGACCATTCGCGATTTGCAGGAGCGGTCCGGCTGCCACATCAATATTGTTGGTGAATCCAAGAGTGTCAATGGACTTCGACCGGTCAACCTCATCGGCTCTCGTGAATCAGCTGCACAAGCTAAGGATCTGATCATGGAGATTGTGGATAGCGACAGCAGAAACGAGGGTCAACCTGCAGCCCCCGCCAAGAAGCCGCAGAGACACGATGGTGGTGGTCATCAGAGAGACTCCGGGCCCATGGGTGGAGCGGGCGGCGGCAGCGGTGACAAGATCAACGACGCCATCTACGTCCCATCCGAGGCTGTGGGCATGATTATTGGCAAGGGAGGCGAGACCATCCGTGATATGCAGAACGGCACTGGTTGCAAGATCAATGTTGCCCAGTCCTCCGGTCCAGGCGAGGTTCAGCGAGAGATTGCCCTCATCGGCTCGCGCGATAGTATCGCCAGAGCCAAGCAAGCGATTGAAGAGAAGGTCGACGCCGTGGTAAGTGACAGGCCTCGATTCCACCATGCATGCAGCTGTAACTAACATGGCAACAGCGCCAGAAGAACTCTGGAGGCGGTGGCGGCGGTCGCGGTCGTCAAAATCAAGACTATGACAGAAGCTACTCTCAACAGGGATCTAACCCATCAGCATCAGGATCTGCTAACCCGCCAGCTGCTCAAGCTCCCGCTGGAGCCGACGGAGCCGACCCGTATGCGCAATGTAAGTCTGCATGACACAGCGAGCAAGTAGTATCGTATACTGACATTCTGCAGATGGTGGATACCAGAACTACCTCGCGCTCTGGTACCAGTCCCTCGTTTATCAGCAACAACAAGGTGGCGGTGCGGCCGGTCAGCCCGGTGCAGCGCCTCCTGGAGCCTCATAGAGGTTTTTGCATGCACCCTTTCCGGTAGGGGACATGCTTGTGTGATGTGATTGATCACTTGCCTTGGACCTCGACTTGATGCCTCTTTTCGCATTACGTATACTGAAGCACCGCACATGCACGTTGACTATGGAGGCTCATGGCAGTGCGCATTTACGAACTATTCGACGACTGATACCTTCTTACTCCGCTGGACTTGCAACAGCACAGCGCCCACCTTGTTTTCTTTGGACACAATCACGAATTGGGGGAGAGGACCACACACGGACGAGCCAGGCAAGCTGCCTCTGGCTTCGCGCTTCGCTGATATCTCGATGCACTGAACCCGGCATTTGACGATGATGATGGCACGTTCTCGCTTGTACATGATCCTTGACTGTCATGAACTGGATTCGACTCTTGACATGGACATGGTGCTCAATGCTGCTCTGCGACATGGATTTACTCCCCATTCTCCATGATGCACGCTCTTGACGCCTATGTGACGGCAAGGATCCCTTTTTGCTGGGTCTATCGAGCATTCCTGGACTTGACACCTCTGGCACCTTCTGCCTCGTGGAACATTTGCAAGAGTGGCCATGATGAATTTTTGAGACACTTGCCTGCCGTTATGATGCAGCTGCAGGGCACTGCTTGGGTGCGGCTCGCCTGAGGGCGTACTCTGCCTTCCGCGATGGCATCCGCCTCCGCCTCATCTGCATGGTTTCGGACTGAATCTTTCCGTGGATGAGCGGTCAACTTTTTCCCGAGTAAAGCTCGCTTCCAAGGGTTCTATCGTATAGTCCATTCTCCCTTTTCAGTCTACGTGGGTACAATGCCCGACCGGCATCTTTTCATGCGACATGCAAAATTGATTCCCAATTCTTTTTCTTTCCGGTGGATGAAGCGCAACTAGGGACGCAAACAGGCAAAGGAGGGGAAAACAAAAACAAAAAGCGCGCTCTGTATAATAGTTAATTCCGAGTCTCAAGAATTCTCCTGACCTCAGTCCCATGTGATGTGTGAGCCCCCCAGCAAATGACTTTCTTATCAATCACATGCCATCCCTTCCAGTCGTGTTTGTAAGAGATTATTTATTTCACGCTTCAGCTTTGTTATCTTTGGCGACCAGACAATAATCAAACCTGCTTGGTCACTCATTGCAAATGCGCGCGCAATCTGGAAACGTCTCTTTAGCAGGACACTGTCGTCAAAACAGAGTGAACGCAAGTGTTGAGTACTGCCCAACATACAAGTTTGAAAGTAAGTGCTAGAGAAGCAACGTCTGTGGTGCCACGTGCGGGAATGACGCTGTGGTCGCCCCGGATGTGTAGGAAGCTGTGCCTCCCGAGACGTGACGATGTAGATAGGGGCATTGATGAGAACTTTATTTCATAGTAGGTAAGGTGAGGCAGGCCCAGATCATTCAGGTGCGAGTGAGTGAGGGAGTTGTACTCATTTTCACATGATAGATGGAGTGAATGATTTGGACTCTTCAAACGTTACATGGCGCTGGGGGTGTTTGGATGGAGATGGGAAGATGTGATTGGGAATCGGATCGAATCAAGTGTTTGAGTGGTCCGGATGAGATTAGGAGTATGAAGTGATGATCCTTCGATGTGCTGTCCAGCGAGTTTGATGGACTCATTGGAAAGCAGATGGCTTTGAAGGGCGATTGTGAGACTGTAAGTGGTGTGTGAGAATGGACTCCCACGATCGTGGAATCTTCGTTTCATGAAATTCTTTCGCCCTCTCTACCTCTAGTGTCGTACATGATATGCATCTTCTCTGCCCACCTCTTGGCCTGGATCAGCAGGAGAGAAGAGAACAGGGAAAGGTGAAGAATGGTCATAATCAGCCATTGCCAAAAATGATCCAGGCTGATGTGACGCTCACGTAAGGAATAAGGATGTACACCGGCGTTGTAACACTACATTCGGGGTGGACCGGTGGCCAGTGACGATGTATGGCCATGTTTAGCCGTGGCCTAGACCAGGGCCGATATTCGCGGCAGAGCTTCTGGCATGCCCATCATTATCTGTAGGAGCCTGGGAGGGACTGAGCCGCGAGCGAGTGTGGTAGTCTCCGTGGCGTGGCGTGGCAGGCAGCAGACTTTGATTGATCGTCGCCGTTTGATGGCACTGACACTTTGCGTGGGAGAGAGCCTCAGAACAGAGACAGATGTGTAAGAGCAGAGAGAGAAAAGGGGTCCTTCGAAATCGTGGTGTCATCGAACAGACATGGTTTTTTCTCTCGCTTATCGGCCCTGATGCGGACTGCGGGAAACATCAGGCTTGAGATTTGCTTTTGAGCAATCTTGCTGCATGTTGACTATTGCAGTATATGGACTGAAGTTTTGATTTCCATCTCGCAGGTGTTTTGGGCGATGAGCAAGTGTAAAAAATAAGGTAAGAGAAAGTGTAGAGATCTCTCGCCTGTGCGGTTGCATGTGCATGGTTGATGTACGTGAGGTTTATCTCTCTCGTACCCTCACCTGTCTGCTTGTCTTGATGCATGTGAAATGTCTTTGCGAGCTTCAGGTCTGTGCTGCGCCGTGTGCTCTGTCCCCTTATGATCTGCCTCATCTCTCATTTCTCATACTTACTGACGATAGGGTTCGGTTTAGGTGCTGGTGTGTAAGCTTTTCAAACGGTTCATCTGGAGATTAAAACTGGGATGCTTGCGACCTGCGCAGTCGACGCGTGCGGAAGGACGAGCGAGTCGAGAGTTCTGCGCGGTGGGAAATATCTCCGACACCACGCCAAGAAACTGCCAGACGATCTGACAAAACCTTTGGCTCTCTTTCATCACGGGCAAGACGGGCAAAATTTTAGTTGTGCTTCGATGCAAATCCCATGCGAGACATTTTGTCGGACAGGGACGTGTATGCATGAGCGGTCGCCCGTACGTACACCTAAACTCACAACCGCCCTTTCTTACATGCGTCACCTACCTGTCAATGTCTGACTGATATTAATTAGCGAGAGCGAGAGGTGCAAGTAAGGTTAAGGTTGGTGTGGGAACAGAGAGACGTGATGAACTGACATGCCGTGCAGGGGGAGGACGAGGGATGCGCAAGAGACTGCGTTCCTCCCTTCCCCCCCGCATTGGTCGAGTCCCCGAATCCTCCTGTCTGTCAGAAGCCGATTCGTTCATGGGCTTTGAAAGATGTACCGGTATCCGTCGGTAGGTAAAGATTTACAGTGTGGTGTCACTTTACTGTTCCGTTCGGATGTTGTCATCCCACCGGCCGTAGCAGGCGCTCAGTGACGGATGGGCGGCGGCCTAAACCGAAAGGACCACTCTAACTTCTCCGTAAACAGCGGGATAGGAAAGAAAGGAAGAGGCGCACGAGCACGAGGTCCTCAGGTTGGTGTACCCGAGTCAACGTTTTAGGAAAGTTTGTTAACGGACGGTGAACAGCGCTCGTTGATTCAGAATAGATCAAGGGTCTAGGCCGTTCGAGCCAGCGAGCGGAGGAGGGAAAACGGGCTCTTTGAGCAGGAAAGGCGTGCGGATGTCCATGCCCCCCGTGCCCGCGTGTTGTTCTACGGAAGGCGGATTGTCGGACTGTGTGTTCCCTTCGAACCGTCTGCCTTATCTGGCCTTGCATGTGCCGATCCAAGGTTGCAATGCAGGATGACTTCTGGGGGGGTCATGAGGGGGGAAGAGTGGGAGAATATGGGGGGGCATTTCAGGTAGCACTGTGGCATGAGGCTGTGTTAAATGTAACAGCATTTCGAAACCATCGCGATAGCTATATTGGACCATGAAGACAGACGATCGAGGGGTTTGGTCCCCTCGAGAGAGAGTAGACTGACACATGACTGTTGATCCTCGAGAGAGACACTCAGAGACACAGACAGAGGAATGCGGGACTCGGGAGGGGACAACTTGAGGTCTGCCGTTTGCAAGGGAGCTTGATCCCGGAGCTATCCTAAAAGGGGCATGTAGCATTGCTCGCTTCGCGATCCATGCTCTGCTTCTCTCGCCCGGCCCTAAGACAATCCCATCTCAAAGCTTGTTTTTGCGCCGCGTGTCTCCCGTGCCTCCCGCACATCTCTTTCTGACTCTCAATCTTCGACTCTGAAGTGTCAATGGTGGAAGATGTCCGTACTCTTCTCTTCTCTTGGATCTGCCGTACGAGTTGTGTATGTAGTTGGCGAAAGTCGTGCTACGTACGCATAGGCGAAAGGCAAAGGCTCGGCACAGTGTCTCAGCGCCGTTGGAAACATCAAGAAAAAGCCATTTCCGTTCAAATCACCTCATCTCCACAGAGAAGAAAAGTTACACACAATGACAGAATTTGGGTGCCTGGAATGTCACTGCAAGAAACGTCTCGGGGCAAGGTGCCCTCTTCCTTCTCGCCTCGCTCTGACCCCCGTTCCCGTCCCACCCCTCCATTTCGTGATCCTATGAAGCGTGGCCGCCAAAGGCCTTTTTTCTGACATACATACATCAACTCCACAGGACATCGTTCCTCACGACGGGAAGGCCTGTCTGTGTTCCCCGGCAGAGTGCCGCGGGCCGCGAGTGGATGTGCTGGGGTGGGTGTGCAAAAGAATTGGAGCACTCTCTCACATACACGGATGGACGGGGAGAGGGGCATGGACATGGACATGGCATGGCATGGCATAGACAGAACAGATATGACAGAGACAAGCAGCACATCGAACAGCCAACAGCAAATGCAGCTCGCTTGTCATTTTCTTTCTCGTCTCGCGCCTTGATGTGCAGCTGGGCGGCGGCGCAAGGGCGAGGCTAAGCCGCATCCTGCATATAGTCTACTGCAAGACGGTTGGCTGTTGGCGAGCTGCATGGTGGGTGGCAGAGTGGCAGCAGAGTCTCAGAGAGAGAGAGGGCGCTTCCTGCTCATCTATCATTGTTGCTTTTTTCACTCTCTTCGTCGTTCGTCTCCTTGAACCTCGTTTCTTCTTCCTAAGTTCACTTCCGAGAGAGGGCTTGGGCTGCATGAGCTCTTCTCGCTTCCTCCTCTGATTCCCTGTCTCTCATTCTCTCTGTCTCTCAGACAGTCAGACTTCTACCCGTCGGCCCCTCACACCCCTCTCTCACACACCCCTACCCCCCCTCTATGATTCTGTCCTGGTGTATCCGTACCTGTCAGTGTGTCAACATAACCCGTCAAGCTCCATGTCGCGTTTTTCTATCGAGATGTGCTAGGGCCCCCCCGTGTCGATCCTTTGAAAGCTTGTGGCTGCCCATCCGTCGACGATTGATTTTAGTTCATCCTTCTTCTGCCGTTCAACATTCTTTCCTTCTCCTCGAACCGTGTCCGACTAATTCTTATTCTCTTACCCTCGAAAGACCTTGTTTACCCCCTCGAAAGGGCATTGCGGATTCAACTTCCAAACGGTCGATGAACAAGCATACATCTCTCTTTGTCTCTCCTCCTTGTCCTACCTACTTAATTGAACACTCGCGAAACAAACTCGTTCGCCCAGGGATCACTCCGGGGCTGGGGGGAGCTCGAAAAACCACACTGCCACCTCTTCACCTCTCGACCCCGTACCTAGTCCAAATAACGCCTCAATCACACCTCCCGCCTCAAGAGACACGCAAAAGAAACACATACACACACAATGTGCCGCCTCGTGCTCTTCGCGGGCACCTGCACCCGCTGCAACGAATCCCTCACCTGGGCCGACCTCTCCCAGCAGCTCTCGTGCCTCGAGGCCAAGAACGCCGACAAGTTCGGCTCGTGTCGGCGTGGCGTCGACGTCGAGACACACGCCTTTGACCAGGAATGCGACGCCTGCGCCGGCGAGGACGAAGGCGTTGCCGGTATGGACTTTGGTGAGCAGGATTTTCAGCAGTATCATCATCAGTATCAGCAGTATCAGCAATACCAACACCCGTCATCAGCAGCGTACACAGCAGGATCGTCATCGTCGGCGTCAATACCACAACCCGGCTCGAGCAAGAGGGGCCGGGACGAAGGGGAGGGAAGGAAGAAGAAGAAGGCGAGGACGTGAAAAGCTCAATGAAGCTTGCGATAATGATGGAGTTATGACACGGTTCGAACTTTGGGGAGGATGTTTATCCGTCTCTTCCTTTTCCCCTCTCTCTACTCTCCTGGCGAGGCGTTTGGTGTTCGACAAGGAATACACACATAATGGCATTGGGGGCTTCAGGACTCGGGATACCACCGGACGCGATGATGTTGCGCACATGTGGTATTGGCATTGGCATCGATCGATTGGAACCACATCAGCAACATCACAGGCACATGACGCATACGACGACGATCAGGACAAAAGGGCAGGCAATAATGTTATTTTTGGGCGGGCACACTGGGCTTCAAGGTCAGAGGTGTGCGTGGCAGGCCTGCGGTGGACTCTCCGCTGCATTCCTGAGGGAAGGGAGAGATACCCTAGTCTACCTTTACCTACGTTAGTGGCGTGGCGATCGGGAGGGGCTCCTAGCGAGGGGATCCGCGCCTCTTGGCATGCGGGTGATGTACGACACATCTAGCATGCTCCGTCGCGGGCATCGAGAGGTCACGGTGGCCCTCTTCTTTGCGAGAGGATAATTTTAACCAATTGAAAAGCATAGTTGTTTGTATAACATAAAGTCTTCATCCAGTGTTCGTCGTTTTACCGTCAAGATGCTGGCTTGTATTTCTAAGGGAAGTATTGTTTGCTAACCTGCCAAAGCAGATGTTTCCCAAAGCTGTGGACGATAAAAGGTAGAATACGACAGACAGTTTCCATCTCCCGAATTAGGTTTAACTCAAAATTGGGCCTTCTTGAAGCTATCTTTATCATGGCTGGATGAAGTCTAGGAACCCGGCACATATCACTCTGATATCTGAGAACACGAGCGAAGTCTCGCCTTTTGCTGCTGTTTGCTAAGTCAAGATTTCATGGTCTTCATGTAAGCTTGTTATTCCGTTAACGGTCAAGAGACGCGATGCAGCTTTGCCAATTTCCATCTGCAGCTGCGTCTTTCTATTAGACGGGTCGTCAGGACTGGTTTCGTCAGCCGCTCCCTCTATTTTTGACTGACGACCACCCCGTGTACTCGTCCAACTTGAGGCCGCCTGAGAGTTGAATAAGGTCATCTTCGCATTCGCCTGTATCGGACCATACATTCTCCAAGTGCGTTTTCGTGTCAATCGCTGATTGCTTAAAAGGTGGAAACGAAGAGTATCGACGTGTGAACGTGGTAACAAGAGAGATTCTAGCCTGGCCACGGCTCAAACGGTGTCCCTAATCTATGATCAGTTACGACTCGGCCCCAGTGATTGGTCTCGGATCAGGCAAAAGGCCAAGGATTACTTCACCAATCATGGCAGTTTTTGAGTAGTCTCTTCAGGAGAACCATAGACATGCGTTGGACGCAGCCCCCTGCTTTCAGCTGTTGAAGCAGGCTGGCAGGCTGGCAGACTTGTCAGCATCTTGCTCGTTCTCGCACGCAGGCAAGGAACTATTTGCGCAGCTGCGCACTCGAGAACTTTTGGCGTTCCCAGGGCCATAAAGGCAGGTTGGTTCCACTCCACCTCCCTGCCACTGCTTCTCTATGATATCGCACCAATCATCCTTTTTTGACGCCCCTAGACGCATTATGAGAGAAATTTTGAAACGTTATTCCAATCTTCTTTACGATGAATTCATCAAGACCAATGAGAATTCAGCAGTCTTTTGACAAGTGGCAAAGGATGAAAGGGTACATTATAGACCTTTACAAAGAGCAAACTCTCGAGCAAGTCATCATCACGCTGAAAGATAAACACGACTTTGTCGTGACGTGAGCTTCCCACAGTCTCTGAGAAATATATGCGCTAACTTATGAACGGTGAAGCAAGAGGCAGCTAGTTTACAGACTGAGCCTGTGGCGTTGCCACAAGTATAGCGGCCCTCCTACCTATGGTAATAAGCATAACCCAAAAAGCAGCCTGGAGAGAGATGTAAAGGATATCGCGGACCTTGACTCGAGTGACGAGAGCAATGGTATAGTTGAAGCCCCGATCAACTATTGCCTTGACTATACAGCTGCAGACTAATGGGGTGCTAGTGACCAGTCGTTGTCGCCGCCGTGGCGTGCCTCTCCCTATTGCGAAACGACAGAGTGTTGCCAACCGGGTGGCCGGTGATACTTTCAATCGTCTAGCTGGTACCCAGTACAATCGTGAGCCAAGCAAAGTGCATTTTGCAACAGATCAGTTGCCTCAGATCCCGGGCGACCCAAGCGCTGTAGCCACATCTGACTACGACGAGCTCACCCGACTTATGGTTCAATACATCAATGAATCGTTGAGGTCGGGATCTGTGTTTGTGGATCTCGCCGACCATATCAGCCGTGGCCGCCGACTGTTCAAATGGGCCACTGATACCGACTGTGCCATCAACTCCGTCCGTGTCAATCACAGCGCTGTGGTACCTCTGTCATTCAAGACACAGTTGGGAGCTGTTGATGAACTAATCGTGGACGAACATCCTCAGCTGTTGGGCACGCTCTTCATCATCTGGAAGAACACCACGCTGATCGACTGTGACGGTAACAAAACTTTCGGGAATTACTTCATTGATGAAGTGTTCACGCTCTGCGAGAAGCTTCTCGGTCGTCAGCACCTGATCACAGAGGTCTTCGGATGTTTAAGGGCTGGATCCTTCGAGCCAGCTTCATGCCTGGAACGCCTTGAAGTACTTCCGTCTGAACTTTTTGCCCAAAAGTCCCTGGCTTCCAAGCCAAGTTTCGAGAGGCGTGAGACGAGCGACTACCAAACCTCGTCGTTTCTTGATGCGGCATCGACAAGAAGTGTTGGCTATTCTCGAGATATAGATTTGATGAACAACGAAGCAGACAACTCTAGTTTCTCGTACTTCCGCCAGTACAGCGACGAGAAGGAGAATGAATCCTTGAGAAGGTTTCCTCCAGTCTTTCCCTGGGTGCCAGCGCTGGCGAAGGGGGATGATGAATCAAGATACGAAGAGCCTGTCCTAAGCAAATTGGCCCACCCATCTTCGTTGTCCATGAGAGGATTTGATGCCACCGAGGCCAAAGGTTCCTGGCCGTCATTGAAGCTGGAAGAAGACCCTCCATCACTTTCAGAGTACGCAGGACAAGCATTGGTCGAGGTTTCCGAGGAAGATCATGCGAAGGAGACCCCAAAAGTGCCGGATGCCAGCATTACTTCTCCATCGAGGACCCCAAGCAGGCCAACACCCATTGATACTGGTCATCGGATGGATGCGGATGAATGCTCGGTTTCCTACGACGACGAATCGATTAGTTCGAGCAGCTCGACCGCGGATGAGCAGCAAACGCGAGCTTTGGAAGACGAAAAACGCAGGATTGTCCAGAGTATCATGGATGCGTTTCTTGACGATTTGGATAGCCATCTCCAAGATATCACGGGCAACATGCCTACCGTCAAGCTGGAGGATGCGAATGATCAAACTCAGGCTCCGTCACAGTCAAAGGGGTCTAACACCTGTGAGCAGGGCCTAAAGCCCAGAAAACGACGGAAATTCTGTGGCGGGAAGAAAGGAATTGGAAGACAGGGAGGTCAGGATCGGGCCGGTGACAAGGATGAATGCGACGAAAGCGATGACGAACAGGACGACGGCAACAAGAGACCCCGCAAAGTACCGCAACGTCAAGATGGAACGTCAGGCATGTTATTTGCATGTCCGTTCTTCCAATGGAAGCCTCTAGAGTACTCAAGGAAGCCACCGTGTGCAGGTCCTGGGTGGCCTTCAGTGCATCGCTTGAAGTAAGTCTATGGCCGTCGGCTTGGGTGTACTATTAACTAATGAATGGTGACTTTCAGGGAGCATCTCTTTCGTCGTCATGAGAGGCCTTTGGAATGCAGCAGGTGTCGAAAATGGTTCGATAATCAAAGTGCATTGGACTCGCATCTCAGAGTCAAAGACGATTCGATCAACCAGCTTTGCAAGATCATCAACGCATCAGACTTATTGAGGGAATTCAAATTTGGGCCTGACGCTAAGAGACGCCTAAAGATCAAGGCTAGGTCGAAGCAAACAGAGGAAGAAAAGTGGAAGGAAGTATACAGAATTCTCTTCGACGTAAGAGAAAAAGAAATACCTTCGCCTTGTGAGTAATAGCCCGATAAGGATGCAAAGTAGACAAGGCTAAATCAAAACTCTGCAGACTATAACCACGACGTCTCAGCTCTTGACCGAGAAGAGACCTGAAAAGAATATGCCAGACGCGAGATCATGATCCTCCTCCGAGAGCGCATCGAAGCTGAGGTTGAGCGAAGGTTCGCGAATGTGGAGCCGGAGCTTATAGCAGGGTTGCGAGATATTGTTCATGACCTGGAACTCATCATGAGGCGCAACTTCGAAATGAGGCAAGAGGAAACTCGAAAGCTACGTCGAGAAGAGACCTCAGCTATCTCGCTACCCGCTTTCGACGAACCCTCGATGAACACGGCTCAGACAACAGGTAATGACATGGGACAGTTGCCTGTCGTCTCAGGGAATGTTGTGGAAACAGATAATTTCTTGACGGGCAACCTTTCTATCGAAAATCCGCAACAGGAGCTTCTCTCTGACTGGCTCGATGAGCCGCAAGTGAGCAGCGTAGGGACGCAGGGTCAGGGGCTAGGAGAAATTGAGCAACTCTTGTACCCCGCATTTCTAGGTGATGACTGGGATTTCAATTTCTCCTTATCCACATACCCACGAGACGAAGGTAATGATGAGGTATGATTTAGGTAGCCTATTCACATCGAAATGAAAATATAGCTTGCTATCGAAACTCGACCTGGAGCGGGAAGATGGTGAGTAGCATGTATGGCTAGCGTTCAATGCATCTGCAATTGTCTGAGACTGGAAGGGTAAACGGCACTCAAGCACCTGCACAGCCACATGTCTTCGAAAATGAAAGAAACGACCGCCGTGCAGCTAATTCCCCATAATCGAATCTGAAAGCATCTGCATGCTAAAGTATCACATACAAGGACATTCTTCAAAGAATGCAACGCCCAAGTTCTCTCTAGTCACGCCGTTCGATGCCAAATCTCTTCGATCAGTGTGTCAGAGAAGGAGTACAGCCATGTTAGAGAACCGAGAAAATGAATCATATTCCGTCTTCAACCCAACCGCCTGGAATGACTGAAGGTGGGATCTCGATATTATCCCAGAACTCTCCTGCGTACTCCTCAGCATCCAGAATCCAAAGCAGTGCCCAATCTGTAGGATGCGGTCCGTAAGTAAACGACTGCAACCGAAACCCAGACGGAGAGGTTACGTCTTCGCAATCGTCTTCGCGGTCGTCCCAACCGATTGGTTCGAACCATCTTCGAAGACGCAACTGGTCACAGCCCATGAAGATCTCCGATTCTTGCCTGCCATATTCTCCTAGGTCTAGACCTGCCAGTTCCGCGTCTTCCAGCCATGAGGACAGTAACTGTGCCATTCGCAGCTTCGCAGCCCATCCTTGATGACCCGAAAACGTCAAGCACTCCTCCACGTGGAGGAAGAGGGCGAAAAGAGTAGTCGCTGTGATGGAATACCCATCGAGGCATGCTTTTCTACTAAGCCTCTCTGGCGCCACACCCCTAAGAACCCATTGCGCGAGATGCCGCCAAGGGTGGGCTGGTGCATGTGTCTCCAGAGGTTGGCAATATTCCAAGTGATCATTGTCAGTGTCAAACAGGAAGTTGACGTACGCGTTGACAAAGCTCTCCATAGAACTTTCCTTTGGCCCATCAAAGACCACGCTGAATTCCGCAGGTTTTAGGCCCTCGCCATGATGTATGTCATTAAGCAAGACCTGAGGATCGATTGATTGCCATCCCAAGCAAGCGAAGCGTGATTTAGGAGGGAGTTTGTAGTATGCAATGTTCCTTCTTGTCGCCATGATCCGATTTGCTTCGGGTAGCTTCCAAACGAAGCTCGAGATGACGTTAAACTTGGTTTGATAGCGTTCGCCTTCGGAGACGAAGAATGCCTCCATGTCTTGATCAAGCCCACATATGTAGAGCCACATATGGAACAGTTCCAGCATGGTCTCTTGCTCTTCTGAAGCACCATCGAATAAGATCCAAGAACTGCCCAAGGTCTCAGAGTATATGTCGTCAAGGCTAAGGCCCATACTCAACAGGTTCTTGATGACACTGATATGGCCGAAGAAGATTGCATACTTACACGATGTTAGCTCTTACTCTCTTCATTAAAGCGCGGTTCGTCGCATGTGGGGCCCACATACATGTACTAAAGACCACCCCTCAGAGTCACGGTCAAACACAGACGCCCGGTTCCCCTCAAATTCTTGTAGTACTTGAGACCACGACCCCGATTTGACATAGCCAAATACAGGAGCACTAAAGGGGCGGACAGTCCAAGTTCTTAAAGAGAACTTCCATCCCGCACACGCTCGATACGTTTGGATATCCCATATCCTTTCCGACATCCACATCGGTGGTCTTACGCGTGCCCGGTAGACTGACCGGTGTTAGTGACATGCCTATACCTTGAGTCTATTGTCTTGCGAGAGGTTACTTGGGCAAAAGAAATACCTACCCTGAACACCAGAGAGTATGGAGTGCGGGCTCGTCTGGTGCGCAAAGGTACCAAAGAGAGAAGCTTGCCGCCAAGGGAGTGCGTCCATCACTCCCCGTCTTCGTCGCACAGAATGTGCGTAGAACCTTCCAAAAGATTCTCTTCTCTGTTTCAGAAGCACTTCAGAGGAAGGTGGCATGCCCGAGTCTTTCGTATCTCCCAAGATATCATGAGTATAAGCCGATGGCTCCGGCGATGGAGCTCTGAGGGAAGCACTGTGACGCGATTGAGTCATTAGGTCTGTGAGGTCTCACTCAGTGTTTACTTACAGGATGCGAGTGTTCTGGGATAGGACTACCATTTGTAGCGCTACTTGCAGCTTATTCTGACAGTTCTGGATCAAGTCTTTCTTCAGAGTAAACTTCAGTCTCGCTATGCTTCTTCTCGGCTTATTTGCCATCGTCATTTGCTGCTGTAAGTCCGTCACCAAGGTTTCCAGGTGATTTACTGCATGCTGGCAATAATTGAGACTGATGACAGATGGGTTATTATTGGTACTGTAGACCTGGTCGGACATGGCATCCGCCTCCGCAAGAACGGCGTTGAGCAGTTCAACCTGTGCAACGAGCTGACCGATTTCACTGGGTGTGTCATGTACTTGATCCCAGAGCTTCTTGAGCTTGATTGCACTAGAACCGAGTTTCACCGTCATGTCGACGACTGTCAAGGCGCTCACGACGACCCCTAGAACTTCCGCCATTGTGTCGAAGGGCTACAGCTGAAGGCTGTTCAGCTTCAAGAGGACTCGGTCCAGACTTTGGGCTCGTGTCAGTGTGTTGGATAATCAACTCCTTATCCGTAATGCTGAGGAGCTTATTTCGTGGATGTCAATTTCCGATAGTTAACTCATCAGGACAGTATGCCAGATGAGCGGCGAATAGGGCTTTTGCTGTTTTTCATCGCTGAGTGTGACAGCTAAGCCACTGAGGCGTCCTTCCCTAGCTTTACGCATAAAGGGTAAGAGGCCTTGGCTGTCTTGAGTGAGACATAGGCGGTTGCCTTGGGCCTCGATGTACGAGCTTGACCAATAGCCGAACCCTGGCGACAAGAGAATCTTTCCTCAATGACGCTGAAGGAGATTAACTTGACACAACCGAGTCAAGGGAGGAGGCTTTGCGGCTCACTTCCATGGCCGCATACTCGCCTCAAGAAGCAAACTCTTGGGCAAGTACTAACCCAAAATTAGAACCGAAATGTGTTCTTAAGCTGACAACATGTCATCAGGACCATGATAGCGGCCAGGAGCCTTACTGAAATGCCGGTTATGATTGTTAGGTCTAATAATAGGACAGTTTCCAACGCGGATAGTCATTCTATGTCAAATGTCTGAAAAGGTATCATCTATAAAAGCGATAAGTGCTTCAACCAGCAGAAGTACACACATCGCCGGCTTACTGGATGGTTGGAGGCGGGGTAGGTTGCCGCTTCGGCCTCGCAGGTGCAATCCCTGGTGGCGGAGGTGCTGGTTTCGGTGGTTCAGGAGCCGTTTTAGTTGTCTCTTGCTCCAGAGCAGCCTTTGGAGCCTCCGGCGCAGTCCGCGGTGAATCCAGTGCTGTCTTCACAGGTTCTGCAGTCTTGTCGGCATTTTCTGAAGCGTTCTCGGGCGTTGGTTCTGACGGGGCATCAGCAGACTTCGACGTCGGCGTCGGCGGCTCAACCTTCTTCTTAACCAAGTCCTCGTCCCACACATCCTTCACAAGGCCCCAATACCTCGATGAATCCAACTTGGCATGCGCAACATGCTGACTCCCATCAAACCTCTCCTTGCGGACCTTGAAGCCGACCTCGGCAGACTCATCCGCATGCCTCTCCACGTCACCCCAGTAAATCATCTCATCCTCCTTGCTATACAAATACGCCCGCCGGCTCTCACTGCCCAACAGCGCCTTTTGCCGCAGCGCAGCCCACATCTTGCCAAAGAACCCGATTCGCCCGAGCGGTACGTGGAAGAGCCAGAACCAGCCGATGAAGACGTGGGCCAGCGGCGCCAGGATCCGCGGCATCGAGGCCGAGAGCGCGCGGTAGCTCCGCATCCAGTGGAATC
This sequence comes from Colletotrichum acutatum, assembly GCF_030867785.1. Lineage (NCBI taxonomy): Eukaryota > Fungi > Ascomycota > Sordariomycetes > Glomerellales > Glomerellaceae > Colletotrichum > Colletotrichum acutatum. The sequence continues at coordinate 188,677 of NW_026849045.1, read as the reverse complement.
CACCCGGGCAGGAGTCGTAGAGCGTCACGTGCGGCGGGAGCTCTAGACGACCGGCGCGGTCTGCGTCGGCGTAGAGCTCCAGGAACTTTGCGAGGTTGGTGGCGCCGCCGTTGGAGAAAACGTGGAAGAGGAGCTGCGGGGCCCGCTGGCCCGTCCCCGTCTCGGACGAAGCCGGCGGCGGGGTGGAGTCGGCTAGGGAGCGGATTACGGGGACCGCCGGCTTGATTTGCCGCTTGGAGATGCGGTTGGAGAGGGTGTGGATGAAGGGGCATTTCACGAGGAGGATGCTGGCGGAGGGGTACATTGCCATGTACCGCGATGTGTACTTTGCGATGTGGACGTCCTGGGCCGACATCCAGCTGAAGATGGCGACGAGCTTGGGTGAGTTCGGGTCCGGAACGGATGAGGGCGGGTCGTAGAGGAACGTCGTTGGTGAGAGCTCTTGCATGGCTGGCAGGGGTCCAGCAGCACCGGTGGGCTGGTTTGATGCCATGGTGAGTGTGAATTGGGTTGTTGTGTGAGAGAAACTTTCGTCAGCGACCGTTGCTTTTGGCGACCAACTATCCGATGAAGAATCCTGGGGAAGGGTTACAGTCAACATTCAAGGTAAAGATAAGGGAGGGAGACGAGGTGAGGTTAACATATAAGGTGATCGGAGCTCCAATGGGATGGACTGGTCACCTCAAGAACTTTAGGCAGTGCATTCTCAGCCCTATCCTCGGGTCTTGTCGTCATCATGTTAAAGTTGGCTAGGTTACCCTTTCCGGTAAGTGCCTCGGCTTTCCATCCCTGCCGCACGGGACTCTGGATGTCTCAACCAAATCCTGAGGGATTCGTGTTGAGATCTTGGCTTCACTTCTGTATGATTTTCAAATTCATGATGGGAAAATGAGGCACTTTTGGTCAGACCGGAGTGTTACGAACATAGTCAGTCCAGCGGCCCGCCGGCGGAACATGGACCCCGATTCTTGTACGTCGATCGGTCCTGAGCTCCGGAGTTGAGACCGGGGCTGTCAGCACTTTATTCTGGCAACATATGTTGTAAGATGGGACACGTCGCATTGGTGATTATGTCATGAGCCCGCTGTGAGTCCTCGTCAGACATTGCCATGTATCATTGAGGTTGTTCAATACGATTTTGAGGTTGGACCCTACGTATTAACCGTAGTGAACAGCATTGCCCCAAATTCCAGGGGCTCCTCGATGGACGTCGCGTCTCGTGTCAGTCGACTCGGTTGAAATGAACTTCGATTGGTGGCGACGACAGTGGACCGGGCATACTGCATGACGACAATGGTGGCACGTTGGGCAGGATATATGCGGATGGCGCGCCATCTCGCATTTGACATGAGGAACAAACAGATCTGCCGGACAGGGGTTGAGGGCTGAGAGCATAGAGACCCAGGTGTATACTCATATATCTTCTTTCACAACACGTTGACAGCACGTTGAGAGCATATGGCTTGGCCGCGAATGACAAGCGTGAACAAACATAGGACCCATCTTGTGTTACCGAGGCTTGATGGCGCAGTGGCGAGGCAGGACTTTTCTAAACCCGAGAAGCTATCTACCTGAGATCAACAGATGCTGTTTCGACCCGGTCACGTTTGCTCGAGCCGATTTCCGATAGCATGTGTCGGTCTTAGACTCTTTGCGTTTGCTCAATGAGCTAGCCGACTCCCGAGTAACGTCTGGTGATACTGGTACCTGAATGGCACACCTGGCAAATGCTGCAGGTATCCGCCTAGTGTAATTAAATCAAATTGAATGGGACGGAGTTTCGAATCCCTAGCTGGGCTTTAATAGTTGCTCATTCTTTCAAACGGATATATGAATCATATTGCCCCAAATCCTATGCCCGACCATAAGCAAGATGTGCTTTAAGGGGGATCGCGGATGCCCCTCACAATAACACGATCACCATGAGCTAGGCTTTGCTTAATGGAAAGTATCCAAGCCGGAAGAAGATTATTGAGCAAGAATCAGCTTCTGTCTCGAATCAATGCGACATCCGTAAAGATGGGTCGACACGAGGTCGTCGGGCCCGTTTGTATCAATATGTAAGGGAAAGCAAGTCGTAGATGAGATTTAGATGAGATCTACATCAATGGACCGAATAGCTTACCTATGCGCAGTGAGACTGTATGAACTGGGGGCTCGTTGCGTGTCTCGGCTATGAGCCATGAGCTTCTTGATGTTGTTGTTTATGAGATTCCATAGCCAGGTGTCAATGATATGGACGAGAACCTCGCGAACGCCTTCCGAGTCAGTGGCAAACTGCAACTTCCTCAACGGGAGGCCAGGATATCAAAGGAAGGTACGCTGTTTCCGTGTGGATCTGGTCCTTCCAAGATGGACGTGGCATCCCGAGCAAACGATTCAAGGCAAGCGGTACTTGCCCTTCCCGTCATCTACGATGGCAACCACCTTACGTACCTCCTCCCAGCTTCTAGCAGTCACCGCCATACACACGCTTTCCTAGTGTTACAATTCAGCCAAAGGGAAGTAACGCAGACGGGACCAGCCGAAGGGAAAGCACCTTCGTATTCGCTGCGCCTTCCTGTCGTCACCGTCCAGCCCAAACACATGTCCGAGGACTGTCCCCCTTTTCTAAAACCCTTCATCTTCCTCACCGTAGCCACCTCTTCTCAATTTTCCTTCTCCTCAACACTTGAGCAGCGTCCTCGTCCATTCTTCAAGAAGAGACTCAAGCTGTAGCTCGACTGTCTCGTCCCTTCTCTTGTTACATCCATCATTCCTTTCAATCACCTTCATTCATCCATTCTCTCCGTGACCCAAAGACGTCATGAAGGTCGCCAACATCCTCTCCTCTCTGTTGGGAGTTGGTCTCCTTTCCGCCGACGTTGTCTTGGCCAAGGATAGACGCCGTGTTGGTGTCGAGATCAAGAGCCCTCTCAAAGGCGTTAATTTCCAGCGCATCAAGGCCTTTCGCGAGGCTGCCCCTGATGAGGTCTCTGGCCGCACCCAGAAACTGAAGCCATTCCATGGCAGAATCACCGGCCATAACGCCGCCACGGCCTTGGGCGCTGCCCAACCTCGAGATCTCTCTTCCAGCTACCAGAACATCACAGCCTTGTCTCCTTGGGGTACCCAATATGCTGTCGAGGTTACCTGGGACGGCAAGCTCATCAACATGATCTTCGACACCGGCAGCAGCGACACCTGGGCCACCAGTTCCAATCTGACCTGTACCAACCTGTCAGGAACTGCTGTCTATTCCCCTGAATCTTGCGGCTTTGGACCGGACAAGATTGACGACTTCAAATATGGCCCTGTCGAGGATGTCCACTTCGCCTTGAGCTACGGTTCTGGCGAGCGAGTATCTGGCCCCATGGGTTACAGCGACATCGAGGTGGCCGGTATCGTCGTCAAACAACAGCAGGTCGGCCTGGCCAACAAGACGTACTGGATGGGCAACAACTACACCAACGGTGTTCTCGGTCTCGCCTATCCCTCCATCACTAGTGCTTTCACTGGCGACATGAATGAGGATCGCCCTGCTTTCCAGGTCCCATACTCGCCCTTCTTCACCAGCATGGTTCAGCAAGGACTCTCTTCAGATGCCTTCAGCGTTTCTCTCGTCCGCAATTCGTCTGGCGTAATTGGATGGGGTGGCCGCACTGGTCTGCCAATCACTGGCCCTACGGCCTATACCGATCTCATCATTGTAAGTTTTGGCTAAAACGGGATGGCATCTCAGTATGACTTACAATCTTGAAGACTAGCATCAACTCACAGCGTCCCGACGGTAGCTGGCAATACTCATATTACACCATCCTCGTTGATGGCTTGCGTTGGGGATCCACGAGCGACACCAAGAAGTACCTGTACATTGTCGACACCGGCACGACGCTCATGTACGTGCCTCCGCCCACAGCTGAGGCTATTGCCAGGTCTTTCTCCCCCAGCGCCATCTACTTGTTCCAGTATGGCGGATATTTTGCCCCTTGCGATGCCATTGCTCCCAAGATAGCCGTCATCATCGAAGGCGCGAGCTTCTTCATCAATCCCGTGGATCTCATCTACCACGGACTGGTGGACCCTCTCACGGGTTACTGCCAGATCGGTATTACCACCGGTGGCAAGGGTCCGTACATCCTGGGTTCAGTCTTCCTTCACAATGTCGAAGCCTACTTTGACGTTGGTGCTGGTCAGGTTCGCTTCTACGGTCGCGAAACCTACGGTGCCACTCCTCAGCTCCCGGAGAAGTAGAAGTTCAAGCAGCGGTTTGGTAGTTTCGAGGACACTTCATCAGGTCATTTGAGGTTCGGACTGAGACTACTCAAGTTCATATAGGCTGTTCACCAAGATTGGGGATGAATTTGCTGAGGTTGTTTTGGGGTCATGTTGGCCAAAGACATAGTAGGTTACACAGAGTTGTAATTGTACTGGTGAGATAGGGTTCAGTCTAATGAATGCCACTTGCCTCATACTTTCTTTGAATGCTCGCTTGTAATCGTTTTGGTTAGCATCCTGGCCTCCTCGTCGGCGCCCGGGGCAGCCTGGTGAAGTGTGATTTCAGGTCAGAGACAGCGGCAGTTCCAGCGCAGGCGGTGTTCCACAGTGGACGAGACTGAAACCGGTGCTCGGGTCGGGACTTATCGGAGTGGCGACAAGGGCTTATCGAGGCCTGGAGTCCTTATCGATAAGACACCTCAGTGAGGTCACTGCGATGGCGCTCTGAATTCTGCCACTTGGTTCAACACTTCACGATCCAGGCCCCTCGGCAACACTTACTCACACCTCACCGACTTCCTTTCAAGCGATACCGACCTTGCTACTGCTGCTGCTGCTGCTTCAGAGGCCAGTCCTCTCCTTCTCTTCTCCTCTGCAGATTTCTTCGCGGTCCTCTTCCTACCTCTTTTGCGCCACGTCTTCTTCGCCGTCAAGATCGTATCGTCTCAACCCCCATCGTTTGCGGTGTGCGGCGGTTACTCGGCAGTCGCTGTACCGATCTTCTAGAAACCCTCCGACATCCCCCGTGGTCGGCAACAATTCTGGGAAAAAAGACTGGAATAGTATTCTTCCGACCTGACCAGCCCGGAGAGCGACCTGGACGAAGGCATTCCCGAATCACCCAGCGAACCACCAAAGCCCAGTTTCCAAGCAGCCTAGCCATCCATCATGGGTATCGGAGTAATCCCGGCAAACAGCGCCGACGAGAGTAAGAAGACGCCTCGACGACAGCATACCTGGAGCTTTAGCAAGGTACGATATTATCGAATTTCTTAGCCTTCTTTTCTTTTAGTATTCAAGAGCTTTGATACTCTTTTCGAGGCGTTTTCCTGTTGTGTTTGCGCGGATTTCAGTTGTCTTGTTTGCAGTGCACCAGCTTTCTCACGAGCATCGTCAAGTGACTTTTTTTTCCACCTTTGCCCAGTTGATGGCTTCCTGGCGGTGTGAATAATCACGCAGGGGTGTTGGTCAGCGATGGAGGACCCCTCCCCTAGCCCTTTTCCATCTGGACTATTTGACACGATCTGGCAATCGCGCCGATTTGTTGGATCCGAGTCCCGGCCGGTTGGACCTGCTTATTCGGAGCTGGCCTGCTGGGCATTGAGAGAAAACGACCCCTGGAACAATTGTTCAAGCCTAGACTCCTATGCGGATGGAGGTGTTTCCCCCAGCAAGTGCGGCGGTGAAATTTCTCATGTTGCGCGGTCAGGAGACTTATCGCGGGTGACCTTTTCCCCTGGCGGGTTTTCGTGGGGGTCAGATGTTAGTGGCCATTGGGTTGCTCAATTGAGCCTCGAGAGCTTTGGGGACCTGGATGACTCTGATTCTTGTTGTCGGCCAAGTGGTCGATGCGATGCAAAGTCGAGTGTTCTGTGGACTCTACGTGTTGGCGATTAGCCGCAGCCGGAAGTGGCTGGCCAGCAGATCGACAATTGGAGTGAAACGATTGGCAAAGTTGTCGAGACGTTTGATGGCACCAGAAAGGGCACTCTTATGAAGATTTGTGGTTGAAATGGGAAGTTCAAGCGGACTGGAATTTGGCTTTCCTTCTTCAACAGAAAGGGACCTTCTCGTTTGCATCCTCGTCATCGCGAAAAGGCCCTCTATCGAATTCCGAAGTACCTGGTGTCATGAGGAGGCTCCGGCTATGCCTGGCAAGTCAAACCGATCACTTCGACGTGGTCTGATGTCCACCTCGGTTGTTCTCGGTGAGAGCTGCCCTCTTGGCTCTTGGAAGGGTGGTGAACCAAGAAAGCCGACTGGCGAACTGGCACCTCAAAGCTCAAGCTGGGCGGGATCAGGATGCGACATGTCCCGGTGACTGAAGTGGATGCGGGGATGGCCCGCTAAAGTCTGCGCTGAGCTGCTGGAACTTCAAGCTGGAGCTTCTGCCCTCGACTCGAGCTCTCCTTTCAGTGGTCCAGTGGGCTAGGGGTACCGGGGAAAGGCGGGCAGAATGAGGGGCACCCGAATGGGAGGGGGGGGGGGATTGGAGTTCGCCCCGGGGCATGGGGTCCGTGGTCCTCTATGATGGAGGGGCGGGCAGACCACCGACGAGAAGCCGCGCGAGGGGGGAACGGCGGCCTCTGCCGTTGCGCACAATGGAACAAATGACCTGCCCTGCATGCATACCCAGTTAGGTACATGCAGCTAAAGGGACACCTTATCCATCTTGTTGTGTCTGCTCAAGGTAGCTGGTGAAGCTGCTGCTCGTGATCTCAGTTGCGGACGGGCGAACGGGACGTCCTGAAGATGGGACTATTCTTTCCCTTTCATTCTGTTTGGCGTCCTTGATCCAACGGCCTCGGGCTAGAGGGCAGGTCCTAGGTATGCTACCCGACCTCCCAGATAGTACAATCGTATGCCCACTGCTTCGGTAGTAGTGACCCGGCACATGTCACTCCTGGGATCCCCAAAGATACATGCGGATAGATGGGGTCACCAAGCAAGCAGTGCTCTGCTCCAGTACCTTACCCTAGGTATCTACAAGCTACGGATACCTTTCCGTACAAACAGCGGTCCCATCCCCCCGGCAAGGCACATGTCGCATCAGTTCATCCAGTGGTGGACTTGATATCTGAACTGGGCAAACTGACCTGATGGATGAGCTGAGCCCGATGTCTCTGGTCTCTCCATCATGGCCGTTGCCGTCGTTGCGCCCGCTGTTTGTTCTTGAGGTCTGAGTCTCGTCCAAGGTACTGCCGAGTCCAGCGATTCCATACCTTGACTCTTTTGTACTTACCCTACCAAGAAGCAAGGTACTTGCTGCACTCGGCTCTTTGCTGGCAGCCAAGTCGATTCTGCGAAGCTTCCATTGCCTACCAAGTACCTTTGATGTTCTTGTTCCTCGGGATATCCTCTCGGCAGCCCTTGTCCTCTTGCGCCTTTCCCCCTCCTCGTTTACCTATGTTTTACGTACCTTTCTCTCGATCCCCTTCACACTTTCACGTACTCATTCACGTCGCCCATCCACTCATTACTCTATGCCCTCCACCCTCACCGTTCACCTCACCTAACATCAGGTCACTCTCTTCTCCTCACTACATCATAGTTCTCCAAACCCTGTGCAACCTCAAGTGTGCTGGTTCTGCATCTCCTTACACCTACACATACCCATACCTCTCTCTACCTACCATTACATCCATACCTTGTCTTTGCCTGCAAACGGAATTCTTCAGCAAACAACGTTTCGAACCACAGCCGTTGGCTCAGTCTTCTCCCTAGTCCCTACACATTGCCAGTATTGTTATCAAAGAAGTCAAAGAGACAAGGACGTCCTACTCCACTTCTTTCAGCAATTCCATGTCGTCCGGCTCAGAGTGACCCTTAACCCCCGTCGTCCCCGTCACCCCCGTCCCAAAGTCACCGCACCCGCCCCGAGAGTTACACCCGAGGGGTCCCGCCTATTTGGGCGTAGAGCTACTGCCACAAGCTGGAAGCATCACGCGAGCTGCCTTCCTCCACGCCTTCTCTTTCCACGCCACTCAATTCATCTCCAGCTTCCTTCTCATGCCTACGTGTTTTCAGCCTCTACAACATCCTTTTCCTTCTGTCTCGTCATAACGATTTCCGCTCAGACAACTACCAAAAAGAGAGAGAGAGAGAGAGAGAGAGAACGAGAAAAAGCACAGCGTCAAGATGCCGGCCAAGACTAACGGCATAGGCATTCAGGTGGAAGATACCAAGATATGCGTCGTCATGGTTGGTCTGCCCGCTCGGGGCAAGAGCTTCATCGCTCAGAAAGGTGAGTAAATATTCCAGCTGCGTATTTCTGCAGAGAATATTCAGCAAATGACGCCGCTGCCGCTTCAGCACATATCTATGGCGTCGATATTCCGATTATTTGACACTGACATGTTTGGCTCAGCGCAACGCTATCTGGGCTGGCTCTCCATCAAGGCAAAGACCTTCAACGTCGGCAGCTACCGCCGCCAGGAGGATGCGCACCCCTCGGCTGATTTCTTCGACTTCTACAACACCGAGGGCGAGCGCAGACGTCGCGCCGCGGCCGAAAAGGCCATCGAGGATATGCTGGCCTGGTTCCGCCAGGGCGGCGTCATTGGCATCCTCGATGCCACCAACTCCACCAAGGAGCGTCGTAAGTGGGTTCTCGACATCTGCACCAAGGAGGGCATCGAGGTCCTCTTCGTCGAGAGCAAGTGCGACAACGAGAACCTCATCATGGCCAACATTCGCGACGTCAAGACTACCTCGCCCGACTACCAGGGACAGGACCCCGAGGAAGCCGCGCTTGACTTCCGCAACCGCATTCGCAACTACGAGAAGGTCTACAAGACGCTTGACGAGGACGGTGATGAGAACGAGTACACCTACCTGAAGATCATGGATGTCGGCAAGCAAGTCATCATCAACCGCATTCAGGACTACCTTCAGAGTCGCGTTGTCTACTACCTCATGAACTTGCACATTCGCCCTCGCTCCATCTGGCTCTCTAGAGTATGTATCACTGACTTTGCGCTGTTGAGTCTTGGCTAATGGGGAACAGCACGGAGAGTCCATGTACAACTTGGATGGTCGCATTGGTGGCGACACTACGCTCTCTCCCCGTGGTGAGCAGTATGCGCGCAAGCTTCCTGAGCTCGTCCGCGATTCAGTCGGTGTAAGTCATTCCAGAAATGTGTCTTTTGCGTCTAAATTGCTGACTAACCCACAGGACGACCGTCCCCTGACCGTCTGGACCTCGACTCTCAAGCGCACCATTGCCACCGCCCGCTTCCTTCCTCCTAACTACAACCAGTTGCAGTGGAAGGCTCTCGACGAGCTCGACTCCGGCGTCTGCGACGGCCTCACCTACCAGGAAATCAAGGACCGTTTCCCGGAGGATTTCGCCGCCCGTGACGAGGACAAGTACAACTACCGCTACCGCGGCGGTGAGTCGTACCGCGACGTCGTCATCCGCCTCGAGCCCATCATCATGGAGCTCGAGCGCAGTGAGGACATTCTCATCGTCACCCACCAGGCCGTGCTGCGCTGCATCTACGCCTACTTCATGAACAAGAGCCAGGCCGACAGCCCCTGGATGAATGTGCCCCTGCACACCCTCATCAAGCTCACCCCACGCGCCTACGGAACCGAGGAGGTGCGCTACGAGGCTAACATCCCCGCGGTCAGCACCTGGCGTGGCAAGGGTTCTACGGCCAAGCACGAGAACCCGATTGCGGAGTGTACGTGAAAAGAGTCCTTGAGATTGGTTTGTGGACCAAGATTGACTAAAGGATTGGAATAGGAACTCGAGGGAAACGGACGCAGGCGTGACTGTCTTGTGGTCACAGTCTCTGTGATTGAGACAGTTCGAGATCGATTCCAGATCTGCGCACGCGAAGGATTTCTTTTTTTTTTCTCTTGACGACGACGACGTTTTCAGACTCCACTTCTCGGCATATTCCACTCGGTTCACGATGGCGTTTAAGGATAACACGGAGAGAAAGAAAAGATGACCTATTACAGGGACGGCGGCAAAAAAAACGCGGAGAGTGGTGGCATATCACGTCGGAGGGAACCCGACACCCATTCTCGATGGAACAAATTTCCTTGCTTTTTTGACTGGACCAGACGAACGTCAACACGGCGACTGCATCACTCTGTTTACACTTCTCACCCAGAAGTGGGCTCCCACGCTTTCAGAGTCTTGCAATTACTGTCGCGATGCATCTACGGTCCGGTATCTCAATTACTTTGCACTTGCTCAAGATCCTACAACTACTCTAGGACAAATGTTTTCAAGGTTCGACAATTCACAATCAAATGAAAGGGAACGATAGGGGAGGGGACAAAAATTGCATCGATCGGACGGGGGGTTACGCAGGCGGTTTGAGTGGTTGCGGACACCGGCATAGAGGTTCGGGTTGGACCAAGGACCGTTTGACATCCGTCCGGGTGTGACGAGGGACTGGACGGTGGAAGTCTTTCCCCGGCTGGTGTCCTCTACATGTTCCCTTTAATTTTCGAGTTTCATAGCTTCATGATGAATGTACCTGCGTTAGGTACCAATGGCATTTTCTCTCGGCCGTGACTGACATCAGAACTGCTACGTTCCTGCTCTTACCGAGGATGGAAATTGGGAACTATTGTAGATAACGTTGATCAACAAAGTCTATGTTGTTACCTTCGTCCAGTCGCGTGTAACAAGTCCCACAAGAGCTAGTTCGACGGCAATTTCAGACACATCCTCGACAACTATTCGACGAGTCTCCCAGCAATAGACTGAGAACCAGGCAAGTGTAAAAGTTCGTTCCGATGGCGAAGCTGTGATCTTCGAGGTAGCTTATTGATGAAGAATCGCTCGATAATGTCTACGTTTGCAGTGACCTTAAAGATGACGGCCAAGCGGAACGCTCAAGCATCTCGTTATCGAGGAATCAGCATTGAATCTGATATGAGTCATACGTTAGGAATCATCGTTCGAGATGGCTTATACCGTGATGGCCTCGACAATAAGATGAAAAGCTTGAATTCGATGTCTGGCTCTGCTCTAGGCGCATAAAAGCCCGGAACGTCTGTATTCAAGTGATGGGGGTGTTCACAAATCCCACCTTCAGCACCAGGTACGTACCGTTTGCCCCGCACTTCATTCCACTCGGGGTGGATTAACCACCTCCGTTATCAACCCAGACTTTTCAGACCGATAAGAAAAAAAATTCCCAGGCGGGTGAGGGTCGACACTTTTGGGAGCAGCTTGAGAGAAGTCCCTTCTGGCCGCCTTCACTGCACGGTTTTCTACAACGCAATTTTCGCATTGCAAAGAACCACCACAAAAACCACACAACATGGACGCCGCCACGAGCAAGAAGAGAAAGTCACGCGACTCCAATGGCGTGAAGATCTCCAGTAAAAAGCGAGCCGCCGAGGCAGAGGTCCCCGCCGCCTCGACGACCGCAGAGGCCCCCGCGAAGAAGTCCAAGAAGGTGAAGCGCAGCAAGCAGCCCGAGCCCGAGCCGGAATCCGACAATGAGGAGCAGGAAGTCGAGGCAGAAAGCGACGCCGAAGATGTAGAGAACGAGGAGGAGACGGCGGCCGCCAACTTCAAGACTGCACAAGACGACGAAGACGAGGGCAACGGCTCCGACCTCGACGACGACGTCCACGCGCCCGCAAAGGACACCGCCGACGGCGAAAACGACATCCCCAACGCGCAGCAGCTCTCCCTCCCGCCCGCCGCCGGCGCCGAGGCCCACGATTTCGCCGAGCTCAACCTCTCCGAGAAGACGATGAAGGCCATTGGCGACATGGGCTTCACCAAGATGACGGAGATCCAGAGGCGGGGTATCCCCCCTTTGCTGAGTGGCAAGGACGTTCTGGGAGCAGCCAAGACGGGTTCTGGAAAGACGCTCGCGTTCTTGATCCCCGCCGTCGAGATGCTTAGCGCCCTGCGCTTCAAGCCGCGCAACGGCACGGGCGTCATCGTCGTCTCGCCCACCCGCGAGCTGGCGCTGCAGATTTTCGGCGTCGCGCGCGAGCTGATGGCGCACCACTCCCAGACGTACGGTATCGTCATCGGCGGCGCGAACCGCCGCGCCGAGGCGGACAAGTTGCAAAAGGGCGTCAACTTGTTGATTGCCACGCCCGGCCGCCTGCTGGATCACCTGCAAAACACCCCCTTCGTCTTCAAGAACCTCAAGTCACTCATCATTGACGAGGCCGACCGGATATTGGAAATCGGTTTCGAGGACGAGATGCGGCAGATTGTCAAGATTTTGCCAAAGAACGACCGCCAGACGATGCTCTTCTCCGCGACGCAGACGACAAAGGTCGAGGACCTGGCGCGCATTTCGCTCCGTCCGGGCCCGTTGTATGTGAACGTCGACGAGAAGCAGGAGCACAGCACTGTCGCAAACTTGGAGCAGGGGTACGTCCTCTGCGACGCGGATAAGCGGTTCCTGCTGCTGTTCTCGTTCCTGAAGCGCAACTTGAAGAAGAAGGTTATTGTCTTTTTCAGCAGTTGTAACTCGGTGAAGTACCACGCCGAGCTGCTCAACTATATCGATTTGCCGGTGCTGGATCTGCACGGCAAGCAGAAGCAGCAGAAGCGGACGAATACGTTTTTCGAGTTTTGCAATGCCAAGCAGGGTACGCTCATCTGCACCGACGTTGCCGCTCGTGGTTTGGATGTAAGTCACACTCTCACAACCTTCATCATGGATGTCGTGGTTTACTAACAGACTTGTAGATCCCCGCAGTAGACTGGATCGTCCAGGTCGACCCCCCAGATGACCCGCGCGACTACATCCACCGCGTCGGCCGAACCGCCCGCGGCTCCAACAGCAAGGGCCGCTCCCTCATGTTCCTCCAGCCCAGCGAGGTCGGCTTCCTGACGCACCTCAAGGAGGCCCGCGTGCCCGTCGTCGAGTTCGACTTCCCCGCAAACAAGGTCGCCAACATCCAGTCCCTGCTCGAGAAGCTCATCAACCAGAACTACTACCTCAACAAGAGCGCCAAGGACGGCTACCGCTCCTACCTGCACGCGTACGCGTCGCACTCGCTGCGCACCGTGTTTGACGTGAATAAGCTGGATCTGGCCAAGGTTGCAAAGTCGTTTGGCTTCTCGACGCCGCCGAGGGTGGATATTACTGTGGGCGCGAGCATGAGTCGGGATAAGAAGACGCAAGGGAGACGGGCGTATGGAAGTCAGCCTAGGAACCAGCAGAGCGGTACTGGTGGGTTTTATAAGAAGCGGTGAGGAGGGGCCTTGAGAGGGGTGTCAGTGGATGATGATGAGAAGAAAATGGGCAGAAGAGGTTCTTATTATTGCTGAGATGGCATGGTTCCTGTGAGAATAGATTTTGGTCAGCACGGCGTCGCGTTCATCAAAAATCATGATGGTCAAAAATGGTAATTGGGACTTTGATTTGTTTACAAGATTTTGGTCTGCTCATGAACTGTGATTGTGTATGGAAGACTCGATGGCCTGTAACAAGGGGGAAAGAGCATCGCCTCTCATTGTCCACTGCTGACATGTTCTGAGTTCAGTCTGTAGAAGCCAGAGAAATTCAGAGGATTTGTCGAGCTCGATGTCTACCGGAACGGCAAGAAGCATCCATCTTTCAGTATGAGGCTAGCAAGTTGAGGCCGGCTTGGTTTACTGTACTGAGCCCGTCAGTCAGATGGTCGTGGCCAGGGAGCCCAGGATCTGATGCATAATGAATATACAGAAGAGCTAACCAGAATACTCTATTGAATCTATTCTTCCGCACCGGTTATGGGCCTCCGACCGGGCTCCTACTGCCTCATTCACCCCGTCTCCGGGCCACGCGATTCTCAGTATCTACACCATCCGGACGAGAACTCATATCAACCACATCGCCAACCATATTTTTTCCCCTCCCACCAAGCGTGCCTTCCTTTCTTGAAAGAGTTTCTTCCCACCCTTTTTCTTTTCTTCTCTGGACCACTGGTCGATTCATTCTTTCTGCTCCATCCATATATCACCAAGAAGTCGTACGTCTTTTGAGCAAAAAGGGAGATTGACGGCAGGTCGCATACAAGCTTCACCCTTCCAACCAACGACAAACGAATTACCAGGCTCACTTTCCGCCTACTTTTTCACCACAGTATCGAGAATTCAAGTCAGCTTTGAGCAAATACTGCATTCCAGAGTATCACAGTCAAAAGACAGCTGAAGAATCTCACTCAATACCCAGCAAACGAGAAAGTTCACTTCAATCCACAGCCACCCCGGACCAGATACCTTCCACCGCCTTCTTTGGGTACGACCTTTCAAATCTACATCCAGTCAGATCTAATATCATCAATTCAGTCAGGGCAATCAAGGGACTACAGATAACTCACTCAGTAACCTACAAACAATACCCATTACCACCCATCGACTCAAACTCAACCATCCACAAAGAATCAACTTCAATCAAACCGAATTACCCCAAAGAACAAAATAAGATGTGTACCTACATCTACACCATACACACGGCCTGCATGCACAAGCAGTACCAAAACATGATGGAGTGCGTCCGCACCCGCACCGGCGACAGCACCACGCGATTCGGCACCTACAGGACCCTCCACGGCGAGCTCACTCTCAACATGCCTGTTCATTTGCCCGAGAAGGAGCCCTTTGACATTCCGCTCCGGGAGTGTCGCGCTCGGCCCCGGTTTGCCACGCGCCCCGTGTCTGGGCTGTGTGGTGCTTGTAAGAGGGCGGAGAGGGAGAAGCGGGCTGCTGAGGCTTTGGGTGAGTTTCTATTTTTACTTTAATATTTGTCTTTGATTGTTTTTTTCTTCTTCTTGTTTTTATCAAAGATGCCTGTCTCGATCTTGGTTCGGCGATTATGCCTTGCCTAGAACTCTATGCACAAAGATTATTTTATGATTCAGCTTTTCTCAAGGTTGTATCCGGTACTACATTTCTACTGTGAACGGATCCCCATTATTCACCATTCTTCTCAATACGCATATACCATGCGGCGTACTCGCTAGGAAATGATGACTGACCAAGGCCGGTGATGTAGAAGCTGAGCGAATGGCGGGGGTTGCCGATATGCCGGCGGGTGTGAGAACCAGCATCATGGGGTTGGAGACGCTGGTTGCTGCCACCAAGAGGATGGATCTGGAGGATTGAGAGCTACCCAATACAGCTCGAAATCTCTTCAGCTAATCCTCTTGGGGGCAGCAACTGGCCATGGAGTTTGGAGGAGTGGTTTATAAAGGCGTTCAATTACGAAGAGCAAGGAAAGTGTTTTTTTTTTGGGCCTGGGATGGACTTTAGGAATGATACCCCCGGATCGGAGGACGAGTTACGACATCAATTGAGATTTTCTGGTCTTGATGAGAATGATTTCAGTTCCACGCCAATGTTGATATGATCAGAGATGGTGATGGTGATGTTAATGATGGATGTTGGTGGTGGAGGCCGGCGCCGAAGTGACACGGACGCGTGGGGCAAGACGGGGAAAGGGACTGTGGGGGAAAGAGCACCGAGGGAGGGGGATCGGCGGGTCCATGCTTTCTTTTCTTCTTTTTCGGGGTTGGCACCTCTGTCTGACGGTTCAGGGTCGGTGGCTTGAACTTGGGGAATGCGCCAGCCACCGATTTCTTCTAGACTCGATCTCCCGTCTCCAGAGACAAATTGAAGACTGGCAGACTTCTCGATTGATGAGTGTGTCTCATTAGTTGTGTTTGATTACCTCCTCATAGCTGAATGAGCTGGTCCAAAAGAGGGGTCTTGTCTGCCGCCGTCGTACTACAGAAACGACACATGACACTTTGGGCGCTAATTGGAGAGCCATGTGCTACTTGGATTGTCTGGCGTCTGTCAGATTTGTTCTGGATCCCGGTCTACGTACCTTTTCCACCCAAAGGTACGAAGTACCTGCCTTGCACGCCTTGGTAGGTACGGATGGTCTGTTCAATGTTACTGTACAAGTACCTAGGCAGAATAAGACGCATAATGCAGGATTCAGTCAGACTTTGGAAGAGGAACGCCAACAGCCAGACAAATCAACGGCAGGTTCGTCCCGTTGTTGGAGCATTCATGCGCAGATCGATGCAATCATAAGATGGGCAAGACGATATCAGGGGTCCTAGAAAGCGAGTGTGACGGTGCCAGCCAAACTCAATTGCTTCACCTCTGATGCTCTGACGGAACATGGTCATGAATACCTTCGTTACCTTGCAAAGGTACGAATAGAGGTACCCTGACCTGACTGCCCCCCTTATCTACCTGCCTTGGGTCCTTACCCCATGCACCTCGCACCCACGAAGAGAAAGTACCCCGGCCTCAGGTGACAGTGATGGATCCCAATCCTTCCAACATGTTGGATTGCGCCAACACCAACCGGTATAGGTGCAGATGCGGTTGCAGATTGCAGACACCCAACGACGCGCACTCACACCCCTTTTGCCTCTTACAGCCCACCTCACTATGTGTACGGCGTAGGTACGAATGCGCCTTTAAGCCTTGCAGCATTCGCTGAGCCCATTCCCATTCCCATCCATCATTCCCTCCCCCCATCTTCCTGGCTCAGGTCCTCCCCGCTTGGCCCCGTCGCAATCCACCAATACATCATACCTGGGCAGGCACCCCCATAACTCCAGCCGCAGCCAATTACTACCTACTGCTACCACTTACCTCACTACTCCCACCACCACCACCACCACTACGGCTACATTCTCACAGCATCACCACCCGAGTGAGCTCACATACCCGACCGCTCATATATTCTTCCCTTTATAGCATTGCATCGTCCGTTTCCCCCATTGCATTGTTTCTTCTTTCTTGCATGCGTAATCCGTAATCGAATATCCCACCCGCGCTACCGCTCGAAAATGGCCAAGAAAGCGCGCCAGAGGGTCAGCTATGGTATGTCTGTCGTGTGTGCATCTTCTGTCCGTGCCGCTTTGCTTGCTGTTGGTGCTCGTGTGCCCGCTGCGCTGCCGTCGCATGTTGGCTGAGGTCGGCGACCGCAACCCCGCACGTCCTCCAGGACGAGTACCTCGAGTCTTGACCTTCATCGCGAGACTCGGGCCTGTCTGTAGCGTTCCTCGAGAATGTCAATGGCCTCGCTTGCTAATCCCATACCGTCAAATAGTCCTCGAGCTCCCAGCTGGTTCGCAAGGCGGCGGCCACAGGCTAGGCGTCAATGGCCTCGCCGTCGACAAGGACAATGGCATCCTGTAAGATCCCGAGACCCGTGATGCGAACCGTAGCCCTCCTGCTACCACCTTCTACTCCTCCTCTCTGCGCCGCTGCCCGCTGACACTGCTCTGCTCGCAAACAGATACTCGGGAGCCCGCGATGGCTACATTTGCGCATGGGACCTCAACCTCAACCTCCAGACCGGCGGCAGCGTACCACCCCCCGAGACCAAGACCAAGACCGCCTTCCGCTCCCAGACCCAGGCGCACATGGCGTGGATCAACGACATTGTCCTCGCCAACAATAACTCCGCCGTCGTCACCGCCTCCAATGACCTGACAGTCAAGGTCTGGCGCCCACACTCCGAGACGAACGATATCGCCGCGACCATTGGAGGACACGCCGACTATGTCAAGTGCGTTGCTACACCCCCTGGCGGCTCCGTCAACTGGGTCGCCTCGGGCGGCTTCGATCGCAAGATATACCTGTGGGACTTGAACGGAGGAGGCAAGACTCTCGAGATTGACACCCAGGGGGACGAGGTTGCGGAGAAGGGCTCCATTTATGCCTTGAGCGTAGGCCACAGCATCATGGCCAACGGTGGCCCCGAGTCCGTTGTGCGCTTATGGGACCCTCGTTCCGGCAAGAGAGTGACCAAGTTCGTCGGCCACACGGATAACGTGCGCGGCGTCCTGCTCAACGAGGCCGGTGACAAGGTGCTTACGGCCAGTTCCGACCACACGATCAAGCTATGGAGTGTCACGGCTGGACGTTGTATGTACACGTTCACCATGCACGAAGACAGCGTCTGGTCGCTCTTCTCGGACGACCCTGAGCTGGGCACCTTTTACAGTAGTGACAGGTCTGGTTTTGTCGTCAAGACAGACGTCCGCGGGAACCTCGAAGACCTCGACGACGGAATTTCTGTTGCTGTCGCCCACGAGTCTCATTCGATCAGCAAGGTTGTGGCGGCAGGCGATTACATCTGGACGGCGACCAACACTTCGTCGATCAACCGGTGGTCCAATATCGACACAGGCCCTGACCTGCAGCTTCCCGAGGCCTTCCAGCGCCAGCGGGCTGCATCGACGGCTTCGAGAACGAGACAACCCTCGAGTCCTCCGCCTGCGAACCCACCAAAGAAGGAAATCTCACCAAGATCCATCTTACGCATCTCCAACACTGCAACATTCCCGGTCCAAGCCAACCCCGGCCCGGAATCTCCGCCTGCAGTTGGGAATCATGTGCCGCACGGGACCGAGCCCATCAACCAGAACCCAGAAGAGACCATTGAGGGTCAGTTTGGTTTGGTCAAGCACAGGTTCTTGAACGACAGGAGGAGAGTCCTGACGCTAGACACGGCTGGTGACGTTCTCATGTGGGATCTCATCAAGGTATGTTGGCTGCTTGTGTGGCCCGAGGATGAATCACTAATTCTCGCAGTGCAAACCCATTCAAAAGTTTGCGAAAAAGCACCTAGAAGACGTTGAAATAGAAGTCAACACCACGGAAGCTGTAGCTCCGTGGTGTTCCATCGACATCAGCTCCGGAAGTCTCACTGTGGTTCTGGAACCATTCAACTGCTTCGATGCAGAGATGTATGCGGATGACCTGGAGTTGGAGGAGCCGGTAGAGTTCCGGGAGGACCAGAGAAGTAAGATATCCGCGAGACTAGGAACGACCACAAGCTGACCATGAACATAAGTCAATCTCGGCAAATGGATCCTTCGCTACCTGTTTGCTGGTTTGATTGATGAGGAAATCAAACGCGATGAAGCGTACCGTGCCACACTCAACGAAGCTGTCGAACGGAGACTACAAGCAAGCCGTGCAAACCCCCCTTCGTCAATAGCGATTCCGACCGACAATGCGTGGGATGAGAGCTCAGGAACGACACCACGTGCGAATGGCTCTCACTACCCCATGACGCCTGGCATGGCTATTGGCCTCGCCACGCCGGGAGCTTCTGGCCGCCTTCACGACGTGCCAGAAGGAGCAGCCACTCCATCTAGCCCTCTTGACAACAAATCATCTCAGTTCAGCCGGCCGTCAACCGAGCGAGAAGACTATTTCACAAGCGCCATTGGGCCGATCGAAGGCGCTTCGAAGCCTACCGCAGCACCAGCAACGCCTGCTGAGCAAACAGCGGCTCCCGATGCCAAGACCCCTGCAGACGCAGGCAAAGACAAGGAGAAGGATAAGGACAAGGAAAAAGACAAGGACAAAGATGCAACCAACGGAAAGTCGCCCAGTACACCGTTTGGCAAGAAATTCCGCATGGGCATGGGCATGTCTTTTGGTAGCAAGAAGAGTGGACGATCGGCGTCGACCACTGCGCCGGAGAAGCCAGCTGTGGTGGACGAGAAGGCTGAAGAATCCGAGGCATCATCAACCCACGAGAAGGAAGTCGATGACAGTTTCCTGGGCGCCATCCAGAAGATTCGCAATGATTACGACAAGTCACTGACTGAGAATCCCGAGAAGCTCATCGAGACAAAAGTTACGCCAAGCTTGGCAAATGACACACCGGTGCTCAAACTGCCTCCTGGTACAAAGGTTGTCCTCCAAGAAGAGACGACTGGTGGAAGTGCCAACATCTATCAGGGTACTGTTGAGACAGTCGGCCAGGGGGCGGATGTCATTGAGCAGTGCGGTCCCATGTGGTTGGGCGAGGTGCTGCTCCAGAACCAGATCCCTATTAAGGAGCCTGTTAAGGTCTCATTCGTCCTTCAGCCATGGCAGAACAGCTTGCCCGACATTGCAACAACGGATGGCAACAACCGTCTCAATGCTAACAGGATGCTACGTGTTAAGAAGATTTTGGCCTACGTTGCGGAACGCATCGACCCCCAGCCAGAGAACCCAGAACCGGATGCTCTCCTGCCTCACGAGTACTTGGAGCTGTATTGCAACGAACAGGCAAGTGTCCTATGCATGCACCTTGCTCGATTTCTGCTAACCTGGCTTAGTTACTACCCATTACGATGACCCTTGCAACCCTACGAGCTCACATCTGGAAGGGTGGCAATGACGTTCAACTTCACTACAAGGCAAATGGGCGCAAGGAGATCAAGGAGATCAAGGAGGCTCCCAAGGCGGAACCCGAGCCTGCCGCGGTCGCACCGTCAGCAGCGGAATCTGACCCTGCACCATCAACAGGCACCGCAACGCCTCCAACGACAGGATAGTCTCTGTCTCGAGTGGCAGGTTGGTGGCAAGGGAGACCACACCTCCAAGTGAGCTTGCAAAAGATGCGGCCGCCGCAAAGCTTCAAAACCATGATTGTGGTAAAGCAAGCCAACCAAGAGCAGTACATGAAACGTGCGCCATCTGAACTCACTCCGCCACGGTCATGGGGGACATCTAGGGCTGCCTCGGCCTCGCGATAGTCTCGAATGGTGGACAGGGTGCGGCCGACTAGGGAGTGCCACTGGCATAGAGATGGCACGTGGACCACAAAGTACAAGTGGGCATTTTCGTCACGAGAGTTGCACGTTGCTGTACGACGTGAGTCAAATGGCCATGGCCTGTGATGTCTAGTCAGTACGGGTATAATGGCGTTTTTCAGTAATGTACATAGCGAAAAAGTTGTCAAGTCGCAGGCAGCCCTTCTGGCTGCATGCCCGAAGCGTATGTTTATACAGCGGGAGGGCAAGTTGAGGGCCCCCAAATACAGAAATTCTTGTTCCCTTTTCACATGGCCGGTTCGCCGTCTATCCAGCGTATTACACATCGTGCGCCTCTATGCTTGTTTGCGCACAACCATGCGTCCCATTACACGCACCACCCAAGACACTCAAGAAGGAAGATTATTATATCACGGCGCCGGTCAACGTGTTTGACGCAAACTGATAACTGCCGAGGAAGATGGACCCCCCGATGCTGATCCACATGACCCTCGGCCCGATACCCGCAAAGAAGGGCCGGATCCCGTGCTCCTTGTAAATCGTCCTCAGGATATCGCCAATCTTCTCCTTTTGCTGGCTCAGCATCACCCTCGTCTTGAGGACGTCGAGCGGGGTCGTGATGCCGGCCGCCGCGGCGCCAGCCACGCTGCCGTACAGCGCGCTCTCGACGGCGCTGACCTCGTACTGCGTTTGTTGGCGGGTGTTTGCGCCCGTGGCCGGGTCGATGTCGAGTTTGTAGTTTTTGGCCTGTTTGCGCTCGCGGCCCCAGCGCTTGAGGCGTTCCCAGAGGGGGAACTGGATTATGGTGAAGGGGACTTCGCGGAGGACGGTGATGGACCAGCCGCGGTAGAGTTCGCGCCAGACGGCGGAGAGGCCGCCGCCCGAGGAGTATTGGGAGAGGATGGAGCGGAAGGCGAGGAGGGAGGAGCCGCCGTGCTGGCCTGCTTGGGCGCGCTGTTTTACGACTTCGGTGGGGACGCGGACTGCGCAGGCGGCGATTTCGCCCAGGGAGGCGGCGAGCATGTGGGTTGCCGGGTCGATCCAGGCTGGTTTTGTGGATGACGATGCTGATCCTGAAGAAGAGAGTGCGAGGAGGCGGGAGTGTATAAAGGACTTGGAACCCTCGTAGGTGCAGAAGAAGAAGGCGGCGCCGGGGGCCGAGCCGACGACGGCGGAGCCGATGCCGCGGTAGATTCCGGTGAAGCCGCCTGAGGGGAAGAAGCCTGCGGAGGACTGGAGGCGGGTTTTGAGGGTGTCGAGGGGGAAGAGGGTTAGGTCTACTGTTGTGCCTGCTATTCCGCCTGCTAGGAGGGCTGTTGTGAAGGAGGGGGGTTGGTTGGTGGTGGACATGGTTGCGGTTTGGGTGGCTTGTGGGAGGTGGTTCACGTGAGGGGGTAGATCCTTAGAGAGTTTGGTTTTCCTCCTTTTCTCTCTGAATGTCTTCGATAGGGTACGGCTCGGATGGTGGTGGTAGCCTCGTGGACGTCGAGATCGTCGGGTCGCGTGCTCGGAATTGCGCCGAGAATTAGGACGCTGACGGATGTAAACCGAGGGCAACCGGACGAAAGTCAATTGACTTGGATATGCGAAAGAATGGATGGCCGATAGAGAGGCGGGCCGAATGTTATGACGACTGAGAGTACATTTGTGTCAATTGAGAGGGAGACGATACTTGGAGTGAATGACGAAGGAGATGAGAATGGTATCGTGAGGTATTAGATATCGGAGCTCAATCGGTCCCTGTACGTAACGCGACAGAAAAAAAAAAGGGCAGGGGTCTTTGCGCTAGAGCTCCGACTCTCCGAGGTCTGAATTGCTCTCGCCGCTCGGTAAGGTGGGTTATCAGCGAGCGCGGGGCCCGGGGGAGCTCCCTTATCCTTATCGCTGCTTGCCTGGAAGTGACGGGAGCACCTCAGCTTGGGAAATCTTTCCTCCGAAGAGCCCGAGCTCTGTGATTCCGGCAGTGGGGGACTTACTCGGGTGAAAGCTCCATTTCCCTTATCCCATCGTCACGTTGGAGACTGCCAACCGTTGATTCGTCAATTGCACCATCCCAAGAAACGGAAACCCACGATAACTTCATCGAACCCGAGACACAGCACAGAACAAAACCACAACAGCATAGAGGCGATGGAATGGCCTTCACCAACCCCCCGATCGCGACCGCAGCGGCGACCGCAACAGCAGCGGCGGCGGCAGCTGCCCGCCATCTCATCCTCCACCCGGTCCCGAAGCCCATAACCTTTCTCGAGTTCTTCGACGCCCTCCGCGCCGCCACCCCGCCGCGCTTCCCCCATGCCCGCACCGCCCAGCCGCGCCGCATCGGCCTCGCTATCTCGGGCGGCGTCGACTCCATGGCCCTCGCCTACCTCTTTAACCAGCTACGCGAGATCAACCCCCTCATGCGCGTCGTCGATAACCCCTTGGCCAAAATCTCAGCCTACGTCATTGACCATGGCCTGCGCGAGGGGTCCCGCGAGGAAGCCCTGGCCGTCGTGAAGGAGCTGCGGAATTTCAGGCATATACGGCCACAGTGGGACACGGTGAATTGGAAGGCGGAGGGCGTCACAGGCGATCCGAATCTTTTGCCCAACGTCGAGAGCCTCGCGAGGAGGGTGCGGTACCGCCGGCTCGGCACGCTGTGTCTTGCGATGCACGTTGAGAGCATCTTTCTCGCGCATCATCAGGATGATCAGTACGAGACCGTGCTGATGAGGTTGCTCGCCGGTCACGGCAGCCGCGGGCTGAGAGGGATGCTCAAGGCCGGGAATATACCAGAGTGTTATGACATGCACGGCGTCTACGAGAGCGGACACGTTGACGACCAGATGATGCGGATGCCGCAGATCAGCTTCCGGCCGCCGAAGCGGGATTGGAGGCACATGCGGCGGCAGCTTGTCTCTGAGCTGGATCTGGAGCTATACGGTGCCGAGTTGAGAGCTGGTCTACAGACGGGGTGGCATGAGGGCCCTTATGTCGGCGGCGAAGACGACAGCTCTGGAAGCGACTGGCTCTTCTCCGCGGCGAGTTCGGCATCCGCGAAAGCGAGGGCCGCGGCGGCGGCGCGGAACATGACGAGGATGCGCACTGAGGATGCCGGGGTGATGATTTATCGCCCGCTGCTTGAGTTCGGCAAGGACCGGCTGATTGCGACGTGCGAGGCGAATAACGTGCGCTGGTTCGAGGACGCGACCAATAAAGACGTGACGCTGACGACGAGGAACGCGGTGCGGCACATGGTGCGAAATCACCGTCTGCCCGCGGCCTTGCGCAAGGAGAATGTGCTGAGGATGTCGGCGCGGTGCGGGGCGAAGCTGAGGGGTCTGGAGCAGGAGGCTGAGCGGTGGATCAAGAGGCAGGCTATTGCAGAGTTCGAGCCGAATGTCGGGACGCTCGTCGTTCGGCTTCCTGAGCTGGGTGTCTTTGGACCCGGTCCAGGACGCGGGCGCGAGAGGGGCAGGAAGTCGGCGAACGATGGCGTGAGGAGGGAGCTACGGCTCGCGCATCGGAGGGCCGTCGCGGGGTTCATCGTAAAGAGACTCGTCGCCTTCGTCTCGCCCGATCGGAATCCTCCTCAACACACATCCCTCCAAAACATCGTCGCCAAACTCTTTCCCACTCTTGTGGAAGGCTCTCCCTCAACTTCAACACCTCCACCGGCACCAAAAGCCTTCAACCAAGCCTCCATCCTCTTCCTCCCCCTCGCCCCCTCAAAATGGTACCTCGTCCGCGAACCCTACCCTTCCTTGCACCCGCTCCCGCAAACGACATTCACGACGACCTCCAACATCAGCGACAAGCACCGCCACCCGACCTTCCCGCCCACCCAGTGGGAATCTCCTGAGGACGCAGAGTACATGTCGCGCGAGCGTCTCGCCGCGCTGGACCGCCTGCCGCTCCCGCAGCCGCGGTTCCGCGAGACGAGGAGGTGGTACGCCTGGCGGCGCTTCAAGCTCTGGGACGGGCGGTTCTGGATCCGGGTGAGGGGTCGGGTGAAGGCGTATTTCCGGATCGCGCCGTTTGCGCCGATTCACGGCAAGGCTTTTCGGGAGGGTCTTGGGGGTGGTGGGAGCGAGGCTGCTGCTGTTGCTGACGGGGTAGAAGGAGGGGAGAAACCGGAAAGCAAAGAAGAGGCAGAGATTCGGGCCGCGCCCGGACTAGGCATCACGGGCGGTCGCGGCAGTAGCACCGGCACCACCATGAGCGCCGCTGACCGCAGGGCAGAGTTTGAGGGCATTCTGAAGCGGTTCGCGCCGGGGAAAGTGCGGTATACGCTCCCCGCGCTGTACGCCGTCAACCGCGACGAGAAGACGGGCGAGGAGGTGCTAAGGATGCTTGCCCTGCCGACGTTGGGCGTCGGGTTGCCTGGCCTCGAGAGGTGGGTTCAGTACGAGGTGCGATACCGCAAGGTCGATATGGGGTTGTTTGAGCGCGAGAATATAGGTGGGGGTCGTATACCACAGCATCGGGGCGGTAGTGGGAGTAGCAGCGTGAGTGAGATTGGAAGTGGAAGTGGGAGCGGTGGAAGAAGCCAGAGCAGCAGCGGCGCCTCCATCGGTGGCGCTGTCTTAAGGAGGCATGTTTTGGCGGATAGCACGGCGGAGGAGAGGGTTTGGAAGCGGATCAGCGGGATTCGCAGGAAGAAGAGGATGATGACGGCGGCGATGCGGAAGAAGCAGGTTCAAGAGAAGGAGACGAGAGCGAGTTTTGGATTGTAGTCTGTTTGACGAACATGAGATACCCCCCTTATTTAGTTACGTTTACCTGTATTCCCCACAGCCACCTACTAAGTTGTGATGCATTAGGAAGAACGAATTGGCAGTCACTGTGAGAGCTTTGTATGCCAAATTTCAATGAAGATGATTGCTCTTATTTATAAGTATAAAAAAGGAAGTAAAACGTTCGAGGTTTGTTGATTTCGCTTCGTCGGTATTTGCCAGAAATGCGTGCAATACAATTGGGTTGTGTATGAAGATTGCTCAGTTCATCTTTGCTGAGCTTCCTCGTCCGTAAAACCGCCGTTGAAATCCATTCCATCCGTCCATCCATCGTAACGACAGGTATTAAGGTATGTATGTGCCCTTTTTCCTTCCCTCTCTTTTTGCTCCTACAGCCAAGACCACGCGAGACCACGCGTGCTCGCGCGATTACTCCGTCCACGTATTTCCCGCACACATGGAGTTGACATCTATCCCAACACCTTTTCTATACCTCAGAAGAAATAAGTCTGTTTTAGCTTATTTCTCCTCCCCGATGATAAGAACCTCATCGCCAGACACACTCCCCAACGAAACCTGACAGTTCCACGCCTGGCCCTTGTGAGCGTGCACGGCCTTGGGCCATTTCGTCCGGCTGTCAATCTTTACGTCCTTGCCGAGAATGTTAATCTTGCCGCTGATGCTCTCGGCCTCGACGGTGCCTTCCCAGGAGGCCGGGTACTTGAGCTCCATGCTTCCGCTGACGGAGCCGTGCGAGGACTTTAGGTGGCGCATGGGGGGCTGGTCCTTGATCGAGACGGCACGCTTCTGCTCAGAAGATGCGGTGATGGCATCACCCAACGGGTGGCGACGCACCTCGCGCCAGGCGTCGTCCAAGTGCCGACCGCCAGGCAACGGGATGCGCTTCCACGGCCCGGCCCCGATGGGCGTGAACGGCACACCCGGCATACGCGGGATCTTGTCGGGGATAGGGAGCGGGTTCGTTGGGATATCCACGGGCTCATCCGGGTTCGCGCGGGGCTTCTCGCCCTCGTACGCGCCCTCGGTGCCGAGGATCTCGACCCAGATGGGCTCGA
The DNA here is from genome assembly GCF_030867785.1 of Colletotrichum acutatum. Taxonomy (NCBI): domain Eukaryota; kingdom Fungi; phylum Ascomycota; class Sordariomycetes; order Glomerellales; family Glomerellaceae; genus Colletotrichum; species Colletotrichum acutatum. The sequence continues at coordinate 162,393 of NW_026849045.1, read as the reverse complement.
GGATCTTCACGGCCGTGTTGCCGGATTTCGTCTTTGTGTGCAGCTCGGGCTCCGCGACGGCCTGGAGGAGGCTGACGTTGTAGACGGGGAGGAACTCGGCGGCGATGTCGCCGCTGATGCTCTCGGCGACGGCGGCGGACGAGAAGGCGACCCAGGCCTTGATGGAACCGGACTTGGTGTCGATAGTGGTGATGTAGTCGCGCGGCGGGACGACGGTGTCGGGTTTGCTGCTCTCCGCCGCGGCGGCGAGGGGTTCTTTGACGGTGATGTCGCCCGAGATGGTGGCGACTTCGAGGACGGCGGGGCGGGGGCGGGCGTCGAGGACTTGTTGGGGCCAGACGTTTGTGATGATGTCGCCCGATTCGGAGTTGATTTTGAGAGAGTCGTAGAGGGGCCAGGAGCCGACGATGTCGCCCGAGATGGTCTTTACGAGGATGTCGCGGGAGTTGAGGTGGTATGCGGAGGGGACCTCGACGGGGGAGTGGACGTCGCCGGACATTGTGCCGATCTCGAGGCCGTCTGCGAGGTTGACGGAGAGGTCGTCAACGACGCGGACGTCGAGGTTCATGGCCATGAAGAGGACGTGGCGGAGGGAGGCGCCCTCGGGGACCCAGACGGTCGCGCGGACGGTCATGCAGGGCCGGCGGGACTGGGTCCATTCGATGCGCTGCGGGATGCGGACGATGAGCTGCTGCTCCGAGTTCCACTCGACGGAGACGTCCAGGGCCGGGTCGTTGGAGACGACCTCGAGCTCGATCGAGGGACCCGGGCGGCCGGCCTGCTGGCGGCGGATCACAAAGTCGCCCGAGACCTGGGGCTGGTAGCCGCGGGAGGGAGAGTCGTTTTCGACGGCCTGGAGGACGCTGATGTCCTTGTCGGCGGCGAAGGTAAGGTCGAAGAACTTGGGCTCGAAGCGGTGCTCGGTTTGGAGGCATGTGCTCGATGGACGCCAAGGGACGGCTTCGCCAGGCTCGGCGGGTTTGGAGGGGTCACTTGGCACGGGAGATCCGTCTTTGATGGGCAGTCCAGTGACGGGGTCATATTGCTGGGGAGGCTCCTTGGCAGGAGACTTTTCAGATGGCTGTGGGTAGTTAGCTTCATGAAAAGGTAGTGGGTGTAGATGCAGATGGGAGTTGAGACGCACCGCATTAATCACAGTCGAGGCCAACATGCTAAGGAATCCGGTCAAGGTGAAGAAGACCAAGGCAGCAAGCAGCACCATCTTCAGCGTCCGTCTCGAGGCCCAAGGGAACTTCTTAAGAACTCTATCCTTCCACGATGGCGGAGGTCTAGGATCATGGTCGTCGTCATTGTCATCATAGGGCACGTCGCCCATGCTCTCAGGGTCACGGCCGAGCAGGCGCCTCTCTTCTTCGGGTGCGCCCATGTTGATGTTGTTGCTGTTGGCCGTCCTCGAGATGCTGTTGAAGGTCTGATAGTTTCTAAACTCTGTGGGTGATGACGAGAGCGGGGACGTGGGAGATGGCGTGTAGGCGGGTGGTGCCTCGCTGGGGATGCGAAACAGAGAGGCCGGGTTGTTGGAGGAGTATCTCGAGTGAGTCTGGGGCGTGCGCAGTGGAGCGTCTGTGGAGGGCGAGTAAGGCGTATAAGACGACGAGCTCTGGGCGGCGTGGGAGTGTGAATGAGAGTGGGAATGGGAGTGGACGTTGGAGGTGTATGTTGTATGTGATGGCGTCGCCTCGCTGTCCGCGGCAGTAGAGGAGGCCCCGTCGTCGTAAAAGTCGTCAATGGCCGAGACGGATGACGAGGTCCTCCTATGTGTTGAGGAGTAGTGACGTGATTGTGCTTCTGTGTTGTCGTCGTTGTTGTGGTGGTGGTTATGGAAGGATGTGTTTAACCTTGTCTCTTCCTTGGCCTCGCGGTCCTTCTTTGACGACGAGGGGCCTTGCTCTTGTTGCTCTCGCTGCAGCAGCGAAGGGTCTTGGACGAGAACGTTGGGCACATGCGGTACGGCGGCGGACGTGGGGAACGTCGTCGCGTCAGTGACGTTGTCCTCGCTGTTGTGGAAATGAGATTCTTGCTGCTGCGGAGGGTATATTCCCCCGGCTGACAATGAAGTGCTGCTTTGGAAGTAGCCGTCTGTGGGTGAGAGGTGGGCGTCGAGGCTGTCGTCCGGGACTTCGTCAAAGTCGGAGTCGTCGGCGGAGTACAGGTTGTCGGAATACGGGGCCGGCATGGCGGCGGTTTGTTACTATTTCAGTCCCTTTGATCCCTTCTTTTTTGTCTACTGACAGAGTCGAGTACCCTTGGGGGCCCTTGGGATTGTCTGTGCTCTGTGGGTTACAACCGTTTTGGAATAGGTACAGCGTTTTGTTGCCTTCGTTTGGTGGTTCTGTTTCTTAATGCCGGGTCACTTAATGTTTGAGCTTTGCCCCTTGGGACAGGGCACTCTGAGTCTCTGACGGGGTAGACGGTGGCAGTCTGGCAGGCCAAACAGTGACAGCAAGTGACAGCGACTGAATCGTGAAGGGGACTTGGCTGATACGCGCAGTGTCGTGGGCAACGGGTAGAACGGACGCCAAGAAACGGAGTCAAACAGTTTCGGCGACGGGGCTTTCGTTTGCTTCAGAGCTTCAGCACCCGTCTGTGACCGTGAGTAATGCCGTTGCTGTTGGCTGACTGATCAAACAATGTATGAGTGAAGTATCTCTCTCGCGTGTCAATAGATGATTGCACCTTGTCAACGTCAACAAGAGACACGCGCGCAGTCGTAAGATGAGAGATAATAGGAAGGAGGAGACAAGTCGGGGCCACGAAGAAGTGCGCGTTCACGCTCGATTGAGGTAAGCCGGAGGGGGTACGATGGGAGAATAGAGGGGAAAGTTACGGATACCGCAGATGAGGGACGAAGAAGAGAGAGTGGGAGAGATGGAGTTGAATGGGATTGACAGGAATGGCTTCACAGAAAGAGGCTAGTAGGAGTTGAGTCGGAGCCGAGATTGAGACAACCTCACAGATACTCAGACAGAGAGAGAGAGAGAGAGTGAGTGAGAGGGACCCCCCAACCATCTACGGATACACGAACAAACTGCAATCAGAATCCACAAGACCGAACCCGGTCGGGTCGCCGAAGACGCAAGACAAGCGTTGAACAAGGCAGACGCCGCTGCCCGCACGCCGTCGCCGGCGGGCCTGCACCCGATACGGTGGAAGGATTCACTCGACATCGCGAAAGAGGGGGGGCAGACTCGTAAGCCTGCAGATCAGGGCAAAACGATATGAGACCAAGTACCGGCATCGCGGACGACGGCGGTGTCGGGGACTTGATCTGCTACCAGCCCTGATACCTAGTCAGTCCTGCAGTATCCAGAATGTATTACCGCGTACGGGGTAGTCTCCTCCTGTGTAGGGACCTCGTCACCAAGCCCATGGCTTCTTGACTCTTCTTTCGCAACATTGCTTGCGTGACACGCTTATTGTGCAGCCAAACGAAACAGGAAGCTCATTAAGGACGGTGGGGAACCTAAAAGTACGAGGGATGCCGTGCCGCCGGGTGCAAAGGATGGCACGATGGGGAGGGGAAAAAAGTCAATTGAGATTATTGGATAACGGCCCTGGAGTGGAGAAGAAGGGTGAAAAGTAAGACGAGCACAAGTTCCTTCGCCCAGCAAGGATGGTCGTGGGTGACTTATTGTCGTTGATGTGAGGTGACTGAATAAAGTTGGGTGCGCAATCTGACAAGCTCCGAAAGATTGAACTTGGGGAGAAAGAGTCAGTGGAGCAATGTTGACCCGATCTTACACCGACAAAGTACCCAAGTCCAACGTCCACAGTAGTACGTATCCGTAGATAGCTAAAATATCTCAAGGTACATTCAACTCACGCAATTGGCTCGCAAGGAACAAAGTTCCTTCCAGTATCTCCCCCCTCCGATGCTTATCCAAGTCACCCCTACCAGCCTCGGCTAGTCCCTCCGAACCATCCTATGGTCTACCAGGATATCATCGTTGTTAGTCGTTTGGTTACGAATCACAGTCGTCTCTCTGCATATTGACTGGAGCCTGCCCATCAATCAAGCTTCTTCATAGTGGATGTCTTGTCGTATCCAACCCCTCCAACGGGCTCAGTGTGGACGCGGGGTGACGACGATCGCGACGTAAGCTTCTTTTCCCTAGGCCAGCCTGGCAATCTAGACGACGTTCCATTCTGTCTCGAGTCCTACGTCAACCAATTTTGAAGCGTTTTTTTGTTTCTTTCCCTTTCGTGTCGCAAACCAAGATGGTATTCAGTGGGATACGTGAGATGAAGTTTGGGGGCTCCGCGACGTCTACCTGGGGCTTCTACATGACGACGGGCACGTATAAGATAGCCCCTCCATCATCACTCTCACGATAACCTCACCCTGCAAAAGCATCATTCCCACGTGGCAACCAACCACTTATATGCAGGCATTCGTCTGTATTGAGCAAACATCTCTGGGGCTTCCCGCTGCTGTATCCGCACCTCAGTGCAGCTAAGCTAGCGACTACCGCCAGACTGGTTCCATCCACCCTTGCAGCGAGCAAAAGTCTTCTCTGGTATCTCTCTCTCTGACCACGTCTTCCAAACGCCATGACGACGGGGCTATGTATCAAAACAGAATGTGCCGCTCTCTTCTTGAGCTGGCCGTACTTTAGGCGATCCCATGTCGCCTTCCGAAAAATCTTCGTCTTCCTCCACAATTCAAATGAGGAACCCAAGAACATACCTCCTGGCTTTTGTAGTGTCCCTTCGACGTCTTGTAGTAAAATCCACTCCCCTTCCATTGTCCACTTCGACCCCCATCTCCAAAGAGCCTTTATCTCTTTACTCCAAACCGAGAATCCTCTTCGAATTCTCATACACAACCCATGTGATGCTCAGAGCTGGAGCAACCTTGAGTAGGTTAGGCGTGAGTCCCTTGTACATACCCCTCACACCCTCATTCTTGAACGTCTGCCGTGCGACATCCACGATGCCGGTATAAGTTGCAGGGTGCATGACTGTTCCTTGCGTCTGGAGACGGGTGCGGAGGACATTGAGTGGGTACACGACCGAAGCTCCGAAAGCACCACTGGTCGCTCCTATGAGACCAGTCATGATGTTGCCCGGCTTGGCATCCTCCTCGTGAATGCCCTTGTACTTGGCCATGTATCTCTTGTACGAGGATTTGAGGAACTCAAATGTGCCCATGTCAATGGCACTGTAGGGGAACATGCCCATGAGGCCCATGGTGACACCACGATAGGCGATGCGCATGCCTCCCGCCTGCCACATCTTCTTGGCAGTATCGATAACAAGTGCATTGCCGCTAAGGCCGCCCTGGACCGTCGACGTCTGGAGCCGGAACTTGAGTGTATCGAGCGGGTATACACAAAACCTAGGGGACGTCAGCAGCGAGTCAAGGCGGCAAGAGAGACATAGAGAGACAAGAGGAGAGACGGCAGCTCTGTGAAAAATGATAGAGATGATAGCGGCTAGAGCAAATGAGGCAAACTTGGAGGAGTGTAATAGAGAAATAACGTACTGAGCAACCATGCCAGCTACACCTCCCGCCACGAATTTTGAGGTGCTGCTGATCTGTCTTGGGTCGTTGTGTCCCTCGAACTTAGAAAGGGTTCGTTTTGCGGCCTCATAGGATCCGAACTTGATGGCGCTCTCAGGCATGATCTTGATGACATTGAGTCCGTTGCCTTGAAGCAGTCAGTACATGGTTCAAGTGGTTGCTTGGTTTGAACTGGCCAATCATCTTTCAATCTAGGGAGCACAAGATAGATGGAACGATGGGCTAGTTACAGCCGAGAGCCATGAATGTATATACACATCAGTAGAAGTATGAGCATGAGCGTACCTGCAAAAAGACTGCGCATGCCGCCTGCCTTCCAGAGATCCTTGACGGCATCACTAAAAGGTCGCACTGCATTGTTCAGAGCAACAAGCGGACGTCCCTGCTTCAAAGCAGAGGCCGCAGTCTCGGTACTGGCTCGAGTGTTGACGAGCAGGTAGACCTTGAGACGATCGAGAGGAGCGGTGGCAGTCCGCGATAGTCCTCCAGCGACGGCACCTGCGACAAAGTAACCTGGATCAGGGGCGAAGTCAGTCAGTCTCTTGGTCTTGGGTGCTACAGTTGCATCTGAGCTAGAGCCTTGCTCGGAGCTGCTGTCTGTGACCTGGTTCGCTTGAGAGGTGCCGACGCCGGGGAGTCTTCGGAGGATGCCTGTGCGCTTCTCGTTTCCGGCCTCGATGCACGCCTGCAGCACCGCTGCCTCCATGTTCATATTGTTCATGTTGGCGCTGGTACCTGAAAAGCCTGGAGGAGAGATGGGTACCACGGCTTGTGTTGTTATCGCGGTTGTAGCGGTTCCTGATGATGATGTTGTTGTTTTTGATGTTTGCTGTTGGGCGGAATCTGTGGCAGACGTGAGGCTGTCTGGTGAAGTTTGCTGATTTTGCTGCGGTTTTGACAAGCTGGGAAGCTGCGCAGCTGTGGTAGGAACGGGCGACGCAGCGCCTTCCTGGGAGGGGACAACCATCACCACGGGGCGGCCGTCTTCGTCGGCGGTGGTGGCGGAAGCAAAAGACTCGGAGGTGGTGCCGGGCTCACGATCCGAAGGGGATGCGATCCTCAAAATGGATCCAAAGAGGGTTTGCAGAAGGAAGCCGGTCGTACCTAAACCTTCAAGTGTCTCCTCCGATACCATCGAGTCACCTTCAGCAGTGAGGGTGACGATGGAAGAATAAAAGTCCAACACGGCCTTCAGAGGGGCGTGGCCATTGTGTGTCGGCATAAACAATAGAAAATCTCTGCGCGTGCCCGGGTTCTGTCAGTGAATCACTCTCCAAGCAGAACACAGAACAGAAGGAGAGGTTTTTCCGAGAAGAAATTGAGGAAGGTGCAACCCGACAATGGCTCCAGAGCACACATCATAGAAGCCTATCGCCCACCTCACCTCAGGTATACACCTGTACGCCTGTACACCGAGCCACACCGAGAACATCACGGCCGGTCACCGTGGAGTAGTGCCCCTGGACCTAGATCCGGACCTTCCCAAATACGCCGGATAAACGGCCACCCTTTACTCTACACCTCGCTTTGCGGCTTGGGCTTACAACAACACCCATAGACCCACACAAACACTCTATTGAATGCTGAGAAACTTACCGCCATTCTTCGAAGCTTATATAGCCATCGTTGTTCATGTCGATATCGCCAAAAAAGGAGCTGAGCTTGCGCATCGGCACAACCAGCCCAGCTCGTCGGAAGGCCTCCTGTAGTTCAGTCTTGTCAAGTCTTCCATCATGGTCCTTGTCTATAGACTGGAAAAGAAGCATGAGCTGCCTCTCTGTCTGCTCGACAAAGTAACGGAACTCTGGTGAGAGGTCATGGTCAGCAGCCGTCCTCGTTATCATATCCAATCCAAGACAGGGGAACCCGGCGAGTAGCTTCAGTTTTCAGTCTGGAATTCCCCCAATTCGCAGCTTACCTTCATACTGAATCACACCGTCGTCGTTCGTGTCGACGACGGTCATGATCCTCCGCAACATATCGTCCGCATTTTTCATAGCTAAAGGGCAACGTCAGCATCCAGACCACACGGGAGCTTCGGGCAGAGTTTAATGCTGACGGTGATCAATCTTCTTCAACCCCTTCTGTAACCCCTTAAAGTCCAAATGTCCCGTCCCCTGGGGGTCCAATTGCCTCCAGAGGTCCTCGACCCGTTTATCCCGCTGGTTCTGCGACTCGTCCACCTCCATCTGGCGCTCGGTAACCCAATTTGTTACCCCCATGGCGGCGGCGGCATCAGGACGCAGGGTCAGTAGAGTCGAGGGCTCGGTCTCGACGCGGGATTCATAGGGCGAACGGCGGCAGAAAGATGGAAATCGCGCGGGGTCTATCGAGGGTCGTCTGTCTCACAACGACATGGCGGGTTATCAAAGGCGGCGTTGGGTTGGTGTTGTCGCGACTGGCTTTGCTTGCATGAGGTGCTGCAAGTCACAAGGACTGACGTAGGAGGATCGCGAGGTGCAGCGACCAAGAAAATGCAGCACCGCCTGCCGCAAGTGGTTCGCGCCGGAGCCACAGCGTCAGAAGCTCGGCTACCCAGGGGAGGGTTCCACTGGCGGGTCAAGCGAGGCAATCAGCTGCCACCAATTAGCACTTCTCCCGGGAGCTTTCAGTGCTGCCCCAGCAGACAGCTCCAGCGAGGTGGTTCCCTGAGGCCGCCCGGACGGACATGTTCCGCCTTATCGTTATCAGGGAGACCTCAGCCACAGATATGTTGCACCAGCCTCGCAGCCACCCTTTCCGTTAACTTCACATCAGCCTCGCTGCTCCTCAACAGCATCTCCTCCAACCTCTCCGGGTCATTGCGGACACAAATCATGTCATAGACTTCCATCAAAACGCCCGGGAGAGGTCATCATGGCTGCCAACTACTGGGAGTCAACCCAGCGTCGCTTCTGGCTCTTCTCCAAAGATGAACTCCAAGCAGTGCGCCAGAAGCTTGAAGACGACAATGCCGACCTAGTCCAGATGTTTCCTCTCCCGCAACAGCGGCACCTAGGCATTTACTTCAATCAACGTTAGCTTCCCTGCTGCTTCTTCACTTCATACCCGCCTGCTAACTCAATCACGCACGCAGAGGTCAATCGACTCGGCAAACGCATGGTAGTCCGGCAGCAGGCCATGGCCACCGCCCAGGTTTACATCAAACGCTTCTACACCAAGGTCGAAATCCGACGAACAAATCCGTACCTGGTCGTCGCAACCGCGCTGTACCTGGCCTGTAAGATGGAAGAGTCTCCGCAGCATATTCGCCTGATCGTCAGTGAAGCTCGCTCCCTGTGGCCCGATTTCCTCGGTCTCGACACCTCAAAGCTCGGCGAGTGCGAGTTCTTCATGATATCCGAGATGAGCTCTCAGCTTATAGTTCATCAACCGTATCGAACCCTGAACAACTACCAGCAGGAGTTGAATTTGACCCAGGAGGACGTCGCCCTAGGCTGGTCCATCATCAACGATCACTACATGACGGATCTGCCGCTGCTATATCCACCACATACGATTGCCCTCACGGCAATCTTGCTTGTATTGGTTCTGCGACCCTCGCCTAACATGTCTGGTTCCAACCCGCCATCCGCCGCGGGTATTGCTGCTGCAAGCGCAGCGTTAGCTCAGGCCCAAGGCCGAGTGCCTGGACTGCCTCCGACTCCCGGAACACCAAACCCCGCGGAGAAAGAGAAGCAACCGGAGGCTAGGTTCACCCGGGTGCAGCGGTACGGTGCTTGGCTGGCCGAGAGCAACGTTGATATCGCTGCCATGGTTGACTGCACCCAAGAGCTGATTTCGTTTTACGATTGTCACGAGCAGTACAACGATAAGCTCTCTCGGGAGCAAATCAACCGCTTTGTCAAGGCGCGGGTTCTTGACAAGTGATGAATCGATGAGATTGCGCGACTTTGTCATCTATGCTGATGCTATAGAAGGAGTTCGGATAGTGGCGTGATTGGAATTACATCGCTGGCGCTCTTCAATTGAGCAGCGCCAGCGAAACACAGTAAAAGCCTGCTCATTGAGAGCACTACTAGAGAAAGTACCGACTCTTCAAAAGTCGCCATGACGAACGGCATGAGAAACGGCGTCAGCAAGATGCGTACATCTGGAACAAGACGTTGCAGTGGCTCTCGAATAATCAGTCCAACAAGACTGGGGAGTCGGAAAGCAGAAATGCCTGAGAGTCTTCGAGTGAGAAAAAAGTGTCGATCGTCTCGCGGACCTTGGCATCGCAAGCAATTTCCGGACTGTTCGATGCAGCGAGTGCTTTGGTTAGAGTTTTGGCGATTATGTCAGCTATAAAAGCAGTGTACTCTGCTCGAAAGACTGAGTACCAGCAGCGTCAAGTTCATAAACATACGCCTTTGATGCAAAATTGAAGCAATTCGCGCCATCTCTATCTTTCCGGACTTGCCGATACCAATGGGGAAGCGTTGCTTACTTCATGCAGGGGACGCGGCCCTGTTCCTCCAACAGGGAAGGTGACCAGGGTCAAATAGGGACGACTGCAGCTGTGCCGCGCGTGGAATAAAGTTGTTGGTTTCAAGCAAGTAAACAGACCTCGTATGCTTTGTGCATCTCGCCTACACCAAAATATCGTATCCAACCTCGCCAAGCGCTCCACTTGTACATTGCTCCGTGAATGGAACTCACCGGCCATCGCATTCCTAAATCACTCCAACAGGTCTTGGAGGTCTACTGTCGTTGGTCCTGGATAGGGAATCCAGACCCCATATTCACCAAACACGGTTGGAAGGAACGCGGCTGACAAGACCCATGACGCTCAAAACAACAATAATCCAGCGGACTGATTCTGTCTTTGGTATCTTACCTCAATCACAGCTACTTCTGGGTGCACAAAAGCTCAAATAGAAAGAGAAGAACCCGACACGAGGGAAAGGGGAGAATGAGATTGACGGAGAGCTAAGCTCAAGTTATCATGCTGTCAACCTCGCTCATCTTGTCGACCACGGCATCAGCCTTGTTTCTGCTGTTGCTGCCCTTCCGTCTATCGAAGCTTCGCAAAGAAACGATCAAGGTCATTCCGGAACACCACGGCCATGGCAAAGTTGTGCGTAGTGATGAGTGATACAGTTTCCTGGAAACCAAACTAAACTGAAGCTAGATCGTCAGCATCATCTTGGTTGTGGTACAGTCAACTATACTCGCTACGACAGCACTCTCGACGCCCCGACTTAGGCTCAATCTAGCTTCTGCCATTCTATCCTTGGTATCATACGTGGGCCTCTGCCCGCTGCTCTTGTTGGAGCACACCAGGTCCGTCAGACCGTCGGATCTCGCAATTGTCTATCTACTTGCATCGTCGGGGTGCGATTTGGTTGACTTGGGAACGGGGGTCTTTGACAATGGGTCCGCCATAAGCGCCGCCCCGACAATTGCGAGTCTTTGCATCAAGGGCGTGCTTCTTGTTGTTGAACTTCGAGGAAAGCAAACGATCCTGCAAGGTCCTCGTGATCAGTGGTCTCCAGAGGAATTGTCCAATATTCTGGATCGCACGTTCTTTGGATGGATTAATCCGATTCTCGCCAGAGGCAACAGGTACATTCTGACTGGAGATTGCCTTCCAATGATGGACAGCAAGCTGTCATCGCAAGTTCGACGCGAACGAGCCCTACGAGCATGGGACCAGAGAGGTACGCCTATTTCCCCGCTGGCGTAGCACAACGCATCAAATTTTGCTAACAGAATCATAGACAAGCCCGAGAAAAGGATGATGCTGCCCAAAGTTCTGCTGCGTAGTATACTTCCGCAGTTTCTTGCGCCCATCATCCCTCGCTTGGTTCTCATCGGATTCCGCTACGCTCAGCCGGTTCTCATCGGTACTGTCATCCGCTCCATCAGCAAGTCATCCGACGAATCTCAAGATGGAGGCTATTCGGTTGTGTCGATGGCTGTCTTTGTCTATGTGGGTCTGGCAGTAAGTCTCGTCGCCTGAGGTCCCCGTAAGGTGCAATATTGAGTCGCACTCTAGATCGCGAGGACTGCCTACCAGCACAGTATCAACCGCCTCAAGATTATGATCAGGGGCGCTGTTGTTGGTCTCATCAACAACAAGCAGCTCAGTCAGCGGTCTACTGGCTACGGCGATGCAAAGGCGGTTACTTTGATGAGTACAGACGCAGACAACGTGGTTCAGTCGGCTTCTATGTTCCACGAGACGTGGGCGCAGATCATCGAAGTCGCTATAGGCACTGTGATGCTGGCTCGGCGAGTGGGATGCGTTTGCGCGGTTCCGTTTCTCATGATCTTTTGTGAGTTGCAATATAGGCATGCTTACTGAGAGTGGAAATTAACTACCTCTTTAGTCTGCTCTCGGGTGAGTCGATATCTGGCAAAGAACCTTCAGAGCAAGCAAAAGAATTGGTCCGTGGCAACTCAAAACCGAATCGCCATGACCACGTCTATGCTTTGCTCGGTCAAGAGTCTGAAAATGCTTGGGATCGTAGACCATACGGAATCTCTGATCCTCTCTTTACGCCTTCGGGAGCTAGAAATGGCCAAGAAAGTTCGGTGGTTGATGGTCGCTTATAACGCGAGTGGTATGTTGTCTCATCTAATGATTAGGCATGACTACATTCCCTGACACCTTGTAGCGAACGCTCTCGGTATCTTCGCCCCCATTCTCACGCTCGTTCTGTACGTGATCGTAGCGAGACTCAATGGCTCCGCACTCGATGTTGAGACCGCCTTCACGACTACGGCGCTACTCGGCTTGGTGACGCACCCTGCCAACATGATTATGACCATCGTGCCGCAAGCCGTGGGCTCGCTGGCGGCTTTTGAACGAATTCAGCAATATCTCGCTGAGCCACCCCGAGAGGACCAAAGACTTCTTTTCGATAAAGCAGAAGACAGCCTCGTCGACGTTTCGCCCGCCATGTCTTTAGAAGACGTCACTATCCAAGGGCTCACTACATCGAAATCTCCGGTCCTCAGCAATCTCAACCTCGTCATTGAAAAGGGTTCGATAGTCATGTGCTCTGGTCCCGTTGGGAGTGGCAAAACGTCGCTTGTCAGAGTCCTGTTGGGTGAGGTTCCCCCGGCTTCTGGGACAATATCTGTGTCGACGAAGCGAATTGGATACTGCGAGCAGTCTCCTTGGCTGCCGAACGGAACCTTCAAACAAGCAGTCTGCGGTTTTCTTCCCGAGGAGCCAAGCTGGTATCAGGAGGTGATTCAACTATGCTGTCTCGATGAGGACCTCCTGGCACTTCCCGGCGGAGACAATACCGTGATAGGAAGTCGAGGCTTGAACCTTTCTGGAGGACAACGGCAGCGAGTGGTATGTTTGCGTCGTCAACTCTCTTCGCCCCATATCTATCGTCGCGTCAAAATTCAGATTCAAATGGTTCACTTTACTGACCACAACTATTAAGGCTCTTGCTCGAGCTATATATGCCCGCAGTGAGATCGTGATCTTAGACGACAGCTTCAGCGCACTCGACGGTAGAACACGAAGTCACGTTGTTGAGAACCTGCTCGGTTCTGCAGGCTGTTTCAAAAAGACGGGCACAACTGTCCTCCTTGTCACTCATTCTAGTACGCCTTCTACGTTGCTTTGGCATGGAGATTGCACGAAGGCTAACAGTCTGTAGCTGCGCATTTTAAGTTGGCAGACAAGCTGATTATTCTCGGTGGTGGAGCTATTGCGTACCAGGGGACGTGGGATGGTCTGAAGCAGCATCCCAAGTACTCCTCACTGGCAATTGATATCGAGGGTTCGAAGAGCGACACGGCCGTGGAGCAGCCCCAAGTGGACAAGACCGTGCAGAGCCAAAACTTGAAGATGGCCGAGGCTGTTTCTGATCTCAGCAGGGCAACGGGAGACATCTCTCTTTATGGTATGTTCTACTTACTTCATCGTTTGAATGCTAACTCAATTATCCCCCATAAGGATACTATTTCCGGGCTGTAGGCTTTCGGCATATCCTACTTCTTCTCGCTTGCACCTCAACATACTCTTTCTTCGTAACGTTCCCTCAGTACTGGTTACAAAAGTGGACAGAGGCGCCAGTATCCCAGACAACATTCTATATTTGCGGCTACCTCATCTCGTCTTTACTAGCATGGATCGCTACCAGCGGTACGATGTGGTGAGTACGCATAGTTTAGATCGCTGACCCTGAACTGACCTAGTTGAAGGTCAACCCAGATCCTGATCGCACCCGCTTCCGGCATCAAACTGCACCGCCGCCTGCTCTCAACTATCGTCAGGTTCGTGCATTCTCACTCACTTCGTCTGTTGCCGTCTACATCTACTGACCAAGATTAGTGCTCCGCTATCGTATTTCTCAAAGACTGACGCAGGAGTTACATTGAATCGGTTCGTCGCAATGCCTACCTAATGAGCCATAGCATGTGCTAAGCCGTTACAGTTTCAGCCAGGATATACAACTGGTAGATAAGCAGTTGCCGCCAGCCATCATGTCCATGTCGAATCGTAAGCCTCCTTGACTCAAGACTCACTTCCCATTACTCATGATTGGTTACAGAGGTCTTCAAGCTGCTCGTACAGGTGGTGCTGTTATTCAGCGCACAAAAGCTGCTGGTTTTATCGCTTCCCCTTTGCGCCGCGGTCGTGTATCTCGTGCAGCGGGTGTACTTGCGCACCTCGCGACAATTGCGTCTGCTAGATCTCGAGTCGCAGTCAGCAGTCTACTCGAGCTTCCTCGAATCAGTACCGCTTTCATCTACCCTTCTGGATAAGTGCGTGACGACTAACAACGATGCAGGTTGAGGGCGTCACGACCATCCGAGCCTTTGGTTGGGAGAAACAAGCCGAGCATGCCAACGTGGTCTGTCTTGATAAATCGCAGAAGCCAGCGTACATCCTCTTCTGTCTTCAACAGTGGCTGGGCATCGTTTTGGATCTCATGGTCGCTGCGATTGCCACCGGCCTCATCACACTCGCAATTTTTGTGAGGGGAACGACGACGGCCGGTCAGATTGGTATGGCGTTGAACATTGTGTTGGCTGCGAACGCGACGCTTCTTAGCCTCGTGACATCTTGGACGAATATGGAGATTTCCCTAGGTGCCATGTATGCTTTCTCTTCCTCCCTGTCTTTCTGACTGATTTGCTGATGGCTCGGCAGATCCCGCTTGAAGGCCTTGGAGGCCGATACGCCGAAAGAGGATCAGCCGCACGAGGACTTTGTGCCCACTGAGGTGTGGCCATCATCTGGATCTGTTGAATTTGATAAGGTCACCGTCTCATACAAGTAGGGCAACTGTCAACAATGCAGCCGCCTCTGTAGACTGACTCTCTTTGCAGCACCGACGCAGTAGCTTTGCGAGACATTACCTTGAAGGCCTCTCCAGGCCAGCAGTTGATCATTTGTGGTCGAACGGGCAGGTATGTTGCACATGGCTGCATCCATAGATCATATTCCTGTCTCGGCTGACACGTTGAAATACAGCGGTAAAAGTACCATGCTACTCACACTCCTACGTCTTCTTGATACGGACGCTGGAAGCATTAAGATCGACGGGGTCGACCTACGTCGCGTGCCACGTTCTCTGATTCGACAGAAATGCTTCATCACGGTTTCTCAAGAGTCATTCATACTGGGACATGCCAGTCTCCGCTTCAACCTCGATGTGCGATTCTCTGTTCAAAATTGTGAGAGATCCTTGCTAACCTATCAACTTCCCAGCCGTCGACTTCTCTCCCAGATGAAGCCATCATCTCAGCCCTTGCGAGGGTCAGCCTTCTATCACACTTTCACCTACAAGACACTTCATCTGAGGAGGAAATTCGCAACACCCTAGACAGCCCACTGTCCTCCCTACCGCAAATGTCCACTGGCCAATCGCAGCTATTCGCACTAGCTAGAGCGCTCGTTCAACTCTATTCCATCATCCAAACGTCCGAATCACCAGCAAACGGAACCGGAGGCCGACACATCATGCCGGTCCTACTGCTGGATGAAGCCACATCGTCGCTCGACACCGAGACTGAATCTGCCATACGCAATATCATATACCAGGAGTTCACAGACAAGGGCCACACCGTAATAGCAATCGCGCACAGGCTGGGCGGCGTGACGGAAGGCATGAGGCCGGGACGGGATGCTGTGCTCTTGTTGTCCAAGGGCAAGATTGAGAAGATTGGCGAGGCGGAGGATGTGTTGGACTGAGCGGCTTTGCGGGAGTAGGCATGTGGGTGGTTTTTTGACTTATTCCACTCGCTGATGGACTGTTCGATGCTTCAGGATTCGGGCGAGAACGAAGGTTTTTTGTTGGTACAGACAGACAATGTCTCTCGATAATTCCCCTTGTATCTTTGTCCCTTGTACACACATCCTCGTAATGATCTCTGGGCGACTTTCAACGCGGCGCTTTCCCATCACCAGGCCGCATAGACCAGCGATCCCACATCGAGTGAGTTATGGCGCTGAACCAAAGACCCAACGGGAGCAGAAGCGGCGCTGTGGCGATCGTATACGCAAGGCTGTTTTTGCTATCTCCTAGCGCCGCCGTTCTCAGGCATGCGGCAACAACGCTGACCACGAAAAAGCATGCAACGATCGGATTCTTCCACTGGTCCTTTCGTCTGAGAAAGCTGAAGGAGTAGGTCGAGATGGAGTAAATGTTGAAAATAAGCAAGCAGACGACTGCTGAGAGATGAGGCTCTTGCCCCGGTTCCTATTTGATTCGTTTAGCAGGTCGGTCGGACACTGTCTCCTTTCTATCTAGATACTAACCCTTTCATGACCGAAAGCTGTAGAAGATCTTGGACTCATCTCATAAGTTTCAATGAGGTAGACTTGTATGACGTCTTTGAGGAATAGCGATGATATCACAGACACCATTCCCGCAATAGCCGTCGCGATTAAGCGCCGCATCCCACTCAACTTGCTATTTTGAGTGTCGTTGCACATGGTCGATTTGAAAACTCGCAGTCTCACAGCCGCACTCGTCAATTTGTGTATGTCTCGGTGCTTTCAATCATAAAATGCCACGTCTGTCGAACCCTCTGGAGCGTCCCGCCGGCACGCGTGTCGTCAGTGAACTTCCCTTGGCTGTTATGGTCGAGAGATGTTTCTTGCATGTAAACAAAGACGTGGAAGATCGCGTAACGACAGGGTGACGAGAAAAGTGCACTTTCTAATCCCGGACTTGTGGCTGTGGTGGTGGTGGTGGTTGCGTGAGCCAGGTTCAGTCGGGCATGGTAAGGCTTATGTGCATGCATGGTCGGGCTGGGACTGGGAATGTCAGCGTCGCCCATTACTATATAACATATCTGTCAACTCGTCGCAGCCCCGTCTGGAAGGGTTGGCTAGGACTGGTCAAACCTATCCCTGGGCCGTTGCGCTACCACAATTTACCAGTTTGCATAGATCACAGCTTGAGAGCGAACCATTGGCCGCGCCACCTAGGAGTTCGCCTCGATATGCAGTGCGGTATTCTTATGGGCCATGGCCTTTTGCCTCACGTAGGGCGCGTGGTTGGGGTATCTGAATGGCTGCCATTCAACCACGCGTCAGACAAAAAAGCTCTCTCTCGGTGGAGATGGTTGCATACCTGGCTTTCACGACACCAGCGTATCTACACTATTATCTGCCTTACTTCTGGGACCCTGCTCTCAAACTCATTTTCTACCTTACCTTGCATCATCGATAACATCGTTCGTTCTCTCCTTACTTGTTTAACAAATAGCGTACAAGATTCAGACATCTTCGCGAGGGCGTTCTTCATTTCATGTACCATCTGGCGCCCTTGAAGACCCGGCATCCTGGACGCATTCACGGATGTACCTGTGCGAATGGATAGACACTTGGAAGATCTCAGAGCAGCCGCTCATGGCGCACAGGCACGTAGAGTACCGCAAAGGAACCCAATGCCGGAACCAAGTGCGGGTATGCACTTCGACACCAAGACCATGGCCCCAAAGATCCAGAGGGAACTCCAGATCCGGACCGATGGACCAAAGACCATCCCTAAGCCAGGGATGGACGAGAAGCCAGATAATGCGCACCGTACGTGGAAGGACCGTTCCTAGCCCATTTTCATATCCTCCTTCTACTGGCGTCTTACAACTCGTAACTGACAAAACAACCACTATCCAGTCGGTACTTCCTCGGCTCAATCTCTTCGCGTCAGTGAGGATGCCGTCATATTTTCTTTCATCTACGAGAGAGTTGAATTGACCAAACCCGGCAAAGGGAATGGGGCTTCAATACAACAGCGGGAGCTCCAGGGGCAAAATACACGCAAGGCTCTTTCGGAGATACCAGCCCATGACCAGCTCAGGATTTCCACGAGGATTCGTCTCATGGTCAGATTCAGACCGGCCGGCCTTTTTCTGGTTCTCTACCTACTGATGTCTCTTTTCTCGGGGGCGATGGCGCACCCGGTCCCGTCTGGGAGCAGCGGCGCTACTGAGACGCGCACGCTGGCAAACGACAGCATGCTTGACAAAGTTGTCGGGCAGCTCGATCTCAATCTTCTGGCCCAAGTCCTCCTTTGCCTAGTGCTAGGCGGCTGGTTGGTTGTCATACGTTACACCCGGCAATATGACGCCGGGTTCTGGGCATTATTAACTGCGTCGCTGACGCACGTCTGCTTCGTCCACGATCCCAAGGCCAACGGTGCGGTTTGTCTACTGTAAGTCCCGGCGACGTGTCGATGTTCCAAGAGACCAGTCGAATCTGACCATTCAGAAAGATTGTCACTCATACTCGTTCGGATCAATCAGTCTTTTACTCTTTCCACAGTCAGAAAGTATGAAGTCAAGTTGCCATAGTAAGTCATTTGCAATGTATGAGTATTTTTGATGCGTCAAGCTAACTGTCGTGGGAAGTATGGTCGTATGTATTTTGAGCCTAGCTATTTTGTTCGCCTACCACGGAGCGAGCGAATCCGCATCAACAGATCTGCCGTTGGAGATTGCCGTATTGCCATTCTACGTCAGCATGTCCAACCTAGTATGCTGCTGGATCGTACAGATTTCTTTGGAGAGACGCGGATTGCAACCGGATCATTGATCATGATCTGATGTATGAGATGAGAGAGAATAGGTACAGTCCATCCAGAGATGTAGGCCTTATGCTAGAGAAGCCACAACCACAATCACAAGGAGTATGGTTGTCAGAGCAGAAGAGACGATACGGTTCAGTTGGCAGACTATAAAACGATTACTTGCCTGCTTCGAGTAAGGAACTAGTATAACAAAAAGCTGGTAGGCCCTGAGACACACTTGAGGGTAATAGCGTAATTTTAATATTGCTTCACGTCCGAATGCTGTTCAAGATGCCACAGCGACTATTAATCACACTGGTCAATTCTGGAAAGCAAAAGCTCGACCTTTACCTTAGCCTTGGCCACGGCTGTGAATTTTACGTAGGCCTTCATGGCTGAGTTACTTGACCGAATGCGCCAAACAAGTACGGTCTCCGCCCGCCCTTGATAATAACAGAGCGATATTACCTGCAGCTCCTCCGAAGTCGTGAACCAATACTCCGTCATAATCATGGTTGGCCGTTGTCAAAGTCGGTAGCATCCATCCTATTCAAAGCACTCCATCTACCTCGTCTCTAGTCAACATGCTCGTATGACTAACGGTATACACACGAAACAAGGCGCTAGATTGAAGCCGGTGCCCCCTGTTCAATCGTCGCGTCAATGCCGTCTACCTGATGCTGTTCGGCAACAATGAGTCCTTTCACGGAAGGGGGCACGTAACTCTTTGCCAGAACTGTATTGCCAATAGCGGAAATGTCCTCTTTCGCGCTGTCAGGGAGAACCCATGAGACTTCCTAGTAGTCCCTGGTCGAAAGCCTATCTTCTTTGTCTGCATGGCGAAGTTAGGCTCTCGGCCGTACACTCTTTTCACACAACCAGCAGAGGGGAGACGAGCGAGTGGTTGACTACCTTATAGAATGGAGAAATAGAAGTAGTTTCTGTCCAAGTGTCTCGCACCGACGACCAGAGCAAGAGATCTCAGCGCGGGACCACTTGATGCATGCATGCCCTCTCTAGGGGAAAAGTGAGTCCAAGATCGCAGATCACGGCTGTCCGATCCCTCCGAGCTGCAGCCCTGGAGTTGCCGGACAAGCCGTCAGGTAAAGCAATGAAATTGAAAGAGTTCGTCCACAATTTAAGGTATGGCCCTTTTATACAATCAATTAAGGTTGAAAAAACATTGGCGCTCATTTGACGTTCCTTAATATTAATTGCTGAAGCGAAAGGGAAAACACTCGCTCTTATTGGCGATTCCACTTTGGACAGTCCAAGCTTCAGGAAACGTAACTTATAGACATTGCAGAAACCAGTGTCTTTGCATATGACAGTTCTCAATATGTTTCTGTTCATTTAGTGGTGCTTCCTGAGAAGGAAGCAAGAATTGATCAGGTACTAACCCATATACGCTCATTACAACACGTTCGTTATCATCATGAAGAGATCCACAGCCATCATACTCGCCTTGCAGTGCGTGTTGACCCCAGGCCTGGCAAGAGTAACACCACGAAGCGACTACGTAGGAGAAGCAAGCCAACCCGTTCACTCTCTTCAAAACCGACAACAGGGCTCATCAGACAAAGGTGTCTTGGAGAATGAGGTGCGCGATGGCACCTGTAAGGATACCATGTTCTTCTTCCTCCGCGGAAGCACTCAACAGCCGAATATGGTGAGTAGACCCTGCTTACGAAGCCTCAGTGGTGTCTTCACCTTGAGCGCATTGAGAACTGACAGGATTTCGTCCATCACAGGGACTGCAACCGGGCCCTCAACTCGCGGCGTACCTCCGCTCAACCCTAGGCGCGGACAAGATTGCCATCCAGGGCATTGAATACTCCGCAACGCTGCAGGACAACCTCTGCATCAACAACCAGCTGTGCCGGCCGCGCGAGGTCACCAGCGCGAGCACACAGATCCGCGAGTACATGGACCAGTGCTCCGACTCTGATGTCGTCGTCGGAGGGTACAGCCAAGGCGCTGCGATGCTCTCCAGGGTGATCTCGGACAGGCTTGGATCGGAATACAAGGACCGCATCGTGGCCGCCGTCACGTTTGGCAACACTATGCAGGTGTACAACAAGAACACGATACCCGGTCTGGCACCGGAGAGGGTGCAGATGTTTTGCAACAAGTTCGACCCGGTCTGGTGAGTCTTCAATCCTCGCCAACTTTTCATATGAAGGCACTGAGACGATTTCGCTAACACCATGTGACCACAGCCGCAACGGTCTACCCCTCGGCGCCGTGATGCCAGGCCACAGAGACTACCGCCCCTCCGCCAAACCCGCCGCCGAGTTCCTCGTGCAGAAGCTCGCCGCCGCCAAAGGCTGGACCACCGTCCCCATCGTCTCGGACATTGACCTCTCCCAGTTCGCCGACGTGGGCTTCACCTTTCGCGAAATCTACCGCGGCGCACCCGCCGGCAGCTCAACCTCCTTCAACGACGGCACCGAGCTCGCCAAGCTCGACAGCGTGCGCGTCGTTTCCATCTTTGGCCGCGGCGCCGCGCGGGTCGACGCGCTCGGCGTCAAGATGGACGGGGGAGTCGACGGGGCGCAGGAGCACGGCGGCGGCGGCGGGAATTTCAAGGAGCTGACGCTCGAGGAGGGGGAGTACTGGATCAAGACGGAGGTGTGCAACGGCCGGAAGAAGAAGAAGGACCGCGTCGGGTTCTTTCGTGCGTCGACTAGTTTGGGCCGGGTCCTGGAGGTTGGGTCGAGGACGAATGATCGGTGTGTTACGTTTGTGCCAGATGAGGGCCGCTCGTTTGTGGGTATGCATGGGGAGTCTGGGGAGGAGGTGGACTCTGTTGGCTTTATTGAGTATCCAAAGCTAGATTAGACAATAGCGGTGGATTGAGTCACCAAGCAAGAGCATGGTGGTTGTGGAAGGGCACCATGGGATGGTGCGCATGGCACGCGAGAGTCGGTGAAGCACTTTGAACGAATAACAGAACGGGCCTTCCTGGTAGAGATTCTACCATGTCATAAACCTTGTGCCACCTATTTAAGGACGAGAAGTCTGGTATGAGAGACTTCCTGTATAGCACAGCGTGGTTCTGATGTGATATTTTTGACCTTCTGGGCCGCGCCAAAGATGATACAAATCTCTTGATCAAGTGTACTCGCACCCTCTTTAAGCGAATTAAGAAAGTCAATTTCGTGTTCGTATTATCTATAGCCGTATGTGCATACTGTTAGGAGTATAGAGAGACGAGACTGGATAGACTAGGCGGCTCGCTGTTAGAAACATGTCCCTTTTCTCATTTCCTTACGAACGTTCACGGCATCAATAGACTCTTAGCTCCTCTAGAGTGTTTCATTCCGCCAGACCATAGAGTTGAATGTATTTATAATGTCTCGAAGACCATTTGCCAATTCGTTCCGTCTATAGGCATCGTCTATACATTGTATTCGCCTTCAACACCTCGCCACCCTTCCTTCTAATCTCCATGCTGGACTGGGATTTCCGTCTTCCCAGATCTATGCCATTACAAGATCTGCAAGTCTAACACCAAAGGGCTGCGCGCGCTATATCAAGACTTACAAGTATCGGGACCCTCCTGAAGGCAATTACTAGCAACTCCACTGGTGCGATGGTACTGATGAGAGGGAGGCCCAATATCGTCTGTGTCTACCGTCTCAGGTATTTAAAGCCGGCAACTGGGCAGTCTGCTAATGTCTTCCGCAAAGTCAGGTTCCCGTTCTACGTGAACAAGCCATTGATTTGTTGGTTAAGACCGAAATCTTGAAGCTGATTTGCAGTACAACACCTCTATCTTTTGACTACAGGTTAATAATTTCCATTTACTGATATCATGACCTTCTCATCACTTTCCTTATATACGTAACAGTATACTCAGAAAGCAAGCAGGAACTATGATACCTAATGGTCCGTAGCACTGCCGGAAAGCCCAGTGGGAGGCACGTTCTTGGGGAAGGAATCCTCACGCCCATGACCTACATCCTCTGCGGAGAAGAAGGGCATGATCGGCCAGCTACTATGGTTGATCGCTCCAACACGGTGTCCAGTCAGCTTAGTCTGGCGAAAGCTCGGTGTACTTATACCAGTTGAGAGGCTAGGCAGTCGACTTCCATACTAGAAGGACCATGCGGTCTCCCAAAGTACGAGGATGACGAAGGGGGATTTTGCAACTGACATACAAGATAGCAGCGACCGAGGCGTCAGGTCTGGCTCGTAGGTACCAGACGAGCACTTCAATCCTGTGTGAATGCTTCTGGTCACTTTCAAGACGCCATGGACAGACCTTTCAGTCGTAAACGTGGACAAGAATCAATTAGTGTCCCAACGCGATGCTAATACGATTACATTGACAAATCCATCAAGCCTTCTTCCAAACGCAGCCCGCATGCATTTTCATCAACAGTCAATCCCAGTCCCAAGGAGTCCTAGAACAACTCCCGCAGAACCCATGTATCTGTTTTATGTGTGTGTCTGCTCACAAAAGCTGTGACGGCATACTGTGTTCTGCTTCATTCTCGCTACCTCCTAATGCCTCATTGAAGCAGAAGGCAAGGTGAGGTGTGGCGAGAAGTATGCGGACATTCATCCTCATGACGCCTTGCCAGCAGTCTGCTCCTGCAACTTCTTGGGGTCGAGGTGCTCGTCGCGATCCGCCTTGATGGCCTCCTCGCTGTCGGAGGCGAGCTCGGGCTTCCAGTGGCCCTTGCCCTGCTTCTGCTTGGAGAGGGAGTCCTGCTTGTGCTTCTCGTGCGTCTCGCTGTCGGTGTCTTTGACGGGGAGTGTTAGCTGCCATCTCCAACAGACAGGAAAGGAAGAGTTGTTTCATGGGTGGGAAGGGTTGGTGTTTCGCAATGAAGGCGTCATCGAAGCTTGCAACATCACCAAGTGAATACTTCAAGCTCAATTGCCATGCATCATTCGGTTGGTGTGAAAAGGAAGCAAGTGAAAAGGGGAATAGGTAGTAAACTCACGTCCAGAAGACTCCTTCAGACCCTGCGTTCTCGTCGTGGAGATGCTGAAGCCCCGACCGAGAGAAGCAGTCTGTCTACCGACGACGAAAGCGCCGCGGGCGATGGGGCGAGCTGACAGAGCGATGCGGGAAGCCATTGTTGCGTAGGTATTTGGTTTTTTGATTTGTGGTAGAGGAGGGGAGGGTATCACGGTGTAGGATGGATTATCGTATCGTGGTTGCAGGCAGATTCAATTGAATGGAAGAGAATCGATCGTCAGTGAGATATTAAACAGGAGGAACGAAGTCACGACAATTCGGTAAAGAGCTCAAGAAGGAATAGATGTACCTAGAGCAATAGCAATAACCTAGGTTAAACTACCTAGCTAGACGAGAAGCAGCCGCCGCCCAAGCATGCGGCGCGCCGCTTCGTTGACCCGGCCCTGACGTCACTATTCCATGCTCTCCCTCCCCAATTAGGTACATGGTGACATCTCCTCAGGACCGAGCTTTTTCCTTTCCCCAGCTGGTTGCAGCAGCGCAGCAACCCGAATGGCTGGAAGCATCGCTGTATCCCCGCAAATTGCCCGTTCAGAATGGGAAGGAGAGAGTTGCAGAAGACGAGGGCGGGGGCATTGACCAACTGCCTGTCGACCATTTGCAAGCCCACCGTCACATCATCAATGAACCATCGTCGCTCAACTTGGAGCCTGTGATGGAATGTCCTTCACATCCGTCGTCATCGGACCAACATGCCTCTATAGTCGTTTTATCTCACGGGCTTCTCCATGACCAGCTGGCCAAATCTCTATTTTCCAGACCTTCCTTCCTCCCTTACCCCTGGCGGTAGACCCCACCACGGAATCATACCCATGACGGGCTTTTTCTTCCACTCTGGCAATCCACGCTCCGTGCTTTGCTGCCCAGCTGCATCGTCATCATTGGCTTCCCCACCTCTCTCATCAAGACAAAGCCCATCACGTGACCGTGACCTTCCCCCTCCCACTCTCCAAACCATGATGATGCTTATCGAATCCGTACACGCGGTAGTAAACCCGCCGTGAAGAAGAGGAATAGTAGTCACAGTGATAGCGATACTCAAAAGTCATCAAGAGCATCAAGCGGCAGGTCACCTCACCTCACCTCACCTCACCTTCATCGCCTACTTGCAGCACTCAATCCCCGCCAACCACCCCCCCCCCTTCTCCCTTCGCGGCACCATGCAGAAACTCAAGCGGCGGGTAAGCAAGGCACCTCAGGTCCCTCCAGCCCAGAATGAAGCCGGGCCGCGACCCAGGCACCAGGCACGCCGCACACCAGACCTCCTCCTCAACGCCCCTGACAGGAAATCCAACCGATACAGAAAACAAAAAGTGAAATCCATCTACCTCTCTTTCCCTAACCGCCCTCCATAGAGACATCCGGCGCCTACAGAATCATACCTCGTACACAGGGCAATCGCAACCAAACAATGATAACACCCTCCATGCTAAACTCTCCTGCACAAATGACCCGACCTTCAACCCCATATCCCCGAGCTCAGCTCTCGGCTCAAGCTCTTCCCCGCCTCTCCATCGTCCCCTCCTCTCGGCGAACAAAGGGGGTTTTGAGAGAAGTCCGGGTCGGTAATCTATGTCCGATTTACTCACCCCCATCTCACGCAGCTCCATAGCAGTCGTCTTATGATATTTTGCAATATATCAGCAAATATCACGGTTCAAGAAGGGGTAGTATGTAGTAAGCATGAGGACGGCATGCAGTCATCTCTTTATTCTAACAGTCGTGAGATGTACCTGATGCCGTTGAGCAAGACTTCAAATCTCACTGGTCGCATTTCGTCTTTC
This sequence comes from Colletotrichum acutatum, assembly GCF_030867785.1. Lineage (NCBI taxonomy): Eukaryota > Fungi > Ascomycota > Sordariomycetes > Glomerellales > Glomerellaceae > Colletotrichum > Colletotrichum acutatum. Next base: position 137,100 of record NW_026849045.1, on the reverse strand, counting down.
ACCAAGCGTCGGTCCTGTCACCGTGATTTGAACCTACCAGTGGCTCGTCACTTAATCACACGGTTGGCAGTCACTGCATGACACTCAAGATAGGCAAGCTTTGATGAACATATCGTATATTGCATTGCGCCTTGCTGGCTTCGCGCCACAAGATCAGACAGCTTGGTCTAATCCCATTCAACACCATTTCGCATCTTGAGCGTTTCCTGTACAACCCCAAAAGGTATCCCGTTCTCCGACCCAGAAACCACAAGAGCCATTTATCGTCTCAAAACCACTACCCAAGAAACACACAACTCTTCCGGGATGCTTGCGAAAGTGCCCAGACAAGGTATGACTCCACCACCAACCGTTTCCAGTGTCGCGAGGTGCTAGACTTGCACCGCCGGCATATCGAGCAATAGTAGTAAGAATAGTCCATCCTCGAATAATGAAATGAGAGAAGAGGCGCAAGAAAGCAACAAAGGACTCCGCGATCCCCGTCCGCATCGCTCAACCAAAACAGGTAACAATGCAGAGGTTCGCCAGCAGGCCGCACCCAAAATTCATAACCAACTCCACCTTTCCCAAAAAGGTATTTCCCGGTACCGTTTCCAAGCTTTGGAGATTTGCCGCAAAACAATAGCAACGCATGTCTTTGCCCGCCACCACCCATTTGATATTTCCCATGTGAGCCCATAACAGAAACACCTGTTGCCCCCCCGCTCCGAATAAGTTGCTGAAAAGACACTCATTCTATATGTCGAGATAATCTTTTCCGGAATGACTTCGTGACCCGTCGAGCACCATGATGAGCAACAGAAATTTTGAATCATCTTGGAAAACAAAAAAGTCGTCCCGCTGTCCGTGAAAAAGATGCCAAGAATTAATTATATCCGAGAACTCCGCCGTGGTGTGATTTCACACCGATGCATGTCGTGAAAATGCAAAACCATTCGTGTGGAAAACGCCATTCGTGCAAGTCCAACCTCATCTTGCGAGGTAAGGACACCGAAAGATTTTTGTCGAGTTTTTTTCTTTGTAGTCGAAAGTATCCGAAAAAGGGAAAATGGTATTGATAACTTCTCATTCCGCGCCGTTGGAAAAAAGCCTCTTAGGGATTTTGTCGGTTAAACAGGGTATGTCGTTGAGGTTGTTTGTACAGGAGAGGAATGTTGTTTGAGCCAACAGATGACCAGACCACGCCGGCAGTCTAGCCATTAGCTTGGGGTACCCAGCCCGCAAGAAAGAAAATCATCGATGCCATTGCCATTTTTCGTCCTCTTTTTTTTCGGTGCCCCCAAGATGACCGGTGTAAACAAGCCGAATGAGCAGAGATTTTACACATCAGCATGCATCGGCACAAAAGGCAAGGAGTGTGACCCCGAACCCTCTGTCACGAGAGCGGGATCAACTCCTTACCATCTGCGACCCATGCCCTGCTGCATCCTGGCGGGGGAAACCGAAGGCGGCGGGCTCGACATGGTGATGCCGGTGGCAGGGTTAACGATGGGAATGGCATTGCGGGCGCGGGTAGCCGCAGGCTGATGAAGCTTGAGGCTAGACTGCTGGTACGCGGGAGGGATGAAGGCGGGAGAAGAAGAGTTCAGCGAGAACCCAGGGGCGACGGTCTGGGGTTGCTGCGTCGGCGAGGACTCGGGAGAGTTGCTGGCCAGAGACGAACGCTCAGAAGAGCTGTGGATGGAGTTCATCTGCAGCGGGCGACCAATATTAGTCACCGGATCATGAGAGACAGATCCAAGGCTCCGAGATACTTACGTCGCTGTCGGTCAACAGGCCAGGGCAGAATTCCATGTCATCCTCGAGGTCAAAGGAGCGACCAGCCTCGAACTTTGTGCGGAAAGCGTTGAGAGTAGCGGACTCGGTCAGCTCCTTCATGCTTCGCACGCCGCGGAACTGCTTGTGCTGGTTCTGGGAGACGGATAGACGGGGCGCTCTGCGATTGCGGCCGCCATGATGGTTGTGGGAGGCACCAGGGACGGCAGGGGTGGGGTGCGCCTGGTGGTGGTTAAACTGGTAGTATGAAGACATTATCTATGAATGTTTCGGAGGTAGATGCCGTGGTGATGTCGTGGTGGAAGGTCGGAGAAGGGGTGCCGTTTTTTGTTGGTTGGGAAGCAGTGTGGCGGATGTGCGGGTGGTCTTATGTGGGCGAGCCGAGCTGTGCGGTATTATTGCAGTTTGAAACACAAACAATGAAACCTGCCGAGTCGACGTTGTGCGAGTGGTTAAAAAAATGTGTACGATGAATAGGTTCAAGGTAGAAAAGGTCGTTGGAAGAAAGCAATGCTTTTTCTTTTAGGTGGTTTGATATGTATGATCGTTTGTGGAAGCGTTTTGTGGTTTAGAGGTTTTGATGTTGCGGTGGGAGTAAAAAGGTACGTCTGAAAAGAGGGGGGAGAGAGATGTTGAAAAGTATCGGGAGGGAGGAATCCGGAGAAAGCGATGGTTTTGTTGGTTCGAGCAGGACGGTGGGAAGGGTGGGAGGACGGTGGAAAGGTGAGCGGGCAGGCGAGAGGAGCGACGAGGGCACGGAGGGCAAGGAGAGGACACTGGGAGGGAAGGGGGGCGGCGGTGGACCCACAGGCTGCCCAATGGGAGATGATCAGAAGACAGTGTAGCTGCAGTGAATACTGTGACTCCACTCCTTGACGCCATATGCGAGTTCGCCACCCTGTTTCCATTGGCTGGTAGATCTCAGACTATAGCAATCAGGGACTAGCGCGGTTTAGTGGGCTGGTGTAAATTTGGGGCGTGGCGCCGGCTGCCGTCAACCCTACCAGTGCGGCGGACAGTACATTGTCGGGGTGGGGCATGGGCTGGCCGTATTTGGATGGGGGAGACGATGGATGAGTGAGTGAGTGAGCGAGCGATGGAGTGAGTGAATGAGACTGGGGCACACACACTCACACACACGGTACACTAGGGTTTGAATGTATGTTGAACTGAACGGTGAGGTGACTGCGCAGCGGGCGGGAAGACCAGGCAAGATGTGGGAAGCGAAGAGTTACGTGTGCCCGGCAAGCCTGGGTGAACCTGGTCGGGGGGTTCGACAGTGAATGCTGAGGTGAAATGCATTTGCAGCGGATGCACTGGGGGTCTGTCCAGCATGGCTGGCGGGATCACAGAGAGTATGGTCCTCCCATGCTCTCTCTCATCTTCACTTTCACTTTCACTTTTGTTCTCATTCTCACTCTCACTCCAAAGTTCAATACCCATCTCAGTCTGGCACACACACATCTCACCGTCAGTCTCGGCAGACGGTCAATCTGCATCCCTCCTTCCTCCCCTTCCTCTTTCCCATCTGTCCCCATCTGAGGCATTCCACGTCGGAACATGGACGCAGGGCAAGCTGATGCGTGGCATGCAGGTACCGAGTCTGCCCGTTGCAGGACGCACTGTGGGCCTTGTTTTTCTTCAATCACAGCCCTTTCACGTTGCTGACAGCCCGCGAAGGAAACTCCTTCCCCCCCCCCCCCCAAAAAAAAAGCCTCCTGAGTCGGAGAGTCGCCGGCGCCAGTCGCTTGTTCTTGTTCTTGTTTACAATTCTGGTACCGCTTGCGGCCATGCGAGAGATTGGCTGCCCACACCTGTCATTCCAGAACCCCAGTGTGCGTGGTGATTGATGGGGAATCAACCAGGAGCACATTCAATATTGCTGCGGTACGAGAGAACAGAGCGAGATTAGAGATGAGACACCATACGGACGGTGGATGAGATTGAGGGGGGCACAGCACTCCTCCCTCCCATCTTGCACCGTCCAGCATCCACCCAGTGCCACCGTCCACCGTCCACCGTCCCCCCTTCTCTCCCTGCCACTGTAGTCTGTCAGTAAGTCTGTTGTCACTGTAGAATCCTCGAGTACCTAGCCAGTAGTGTCGCCCCCCCCCCCGGTGAATGCCATGGTGCCTCACCCCAGGCTGTATCGAGATGTCTCTCCTTTGTGATCAAGTGACCATACTCTCTCTCTCGCCTCTCCTCTTGCGGTCTTGCGGCTTGTCTTGCCTAGGGGACTCTCGGTCCTGGCCGTGGTCCGACCAACGGCGTGTGTCTTGCTCTCGTCCAGTCTTCGCCCGTACGCTTCGGCGTCCCTCTTTTTTCTTCTTCATCCCTCCCATTATCCGCAAAGCCTTACGCACTTCAGCACTCTCCGACCTCGTCCGGAATTCCAGGCGACGCTAAAGAACCCTCCGTGGCGGATGGTATTCTTGTTGTCATTGTCCTCGAGGTAGTCCCGCCCAAAGTTCGGCAAACTTGCCAGTATGCTTTGGGCTGACGCGGTGCAATATCTGATGAAAGACAGAGAACCTTTGGGATGCACGCACGATGGCATCGTCTTTTTTCCGTAGTTACTCTTGATCTATCGCATGCTCTACTGCTCCCACAGGGGCATTAAACTGGCGCAGTCTGATGTTCAGAAACACGAGAAACGCAGCCTAGTGTTTCCCATTTCCCACGCTGCAATAAACACCGTACGGAGAATCCAACGGTGGGAGTCTGCTTCCCAGGTTCCTCAGACTCGGCTGGCTTCATGTCGTCCGCCCACCCACAGTGTGTACTCCGATCAGAGCCACGAGAGCATCGAAAGGTCGACTGTCGAGCGCGCCCGCCTGTCTGCTTCAGTCCAAAGTGAAACCCTCCCGACCCTCTCTGCTGGGTGGCCCTGGTCTGGCCGAATCCCAACCTTTGGGGGGAGAGCCAGCCCTCAGCCAACTAAAGATGGGGGAAGAGGGAAGGGGAGGGAAACATTGGAACGGACGGGACTGCGTGATGCATTGTGTGCACTGGGCGGTGGGCAGACTGAACGGCAGAGGACGAGCTGCAGCTGGAACAGTGCAACGGACCACCCGCCCACTCTCTCTTTCTACCAGTATCTCTCTTGTCCCATCTCCTTCGCTTCTTCCCTTCCCACCACCTCACGCACCACTAAAGTCGGTCCACGGTACCACCAGCGGTCTGGAGTCTGCACAACTGCACGGCGGCAGCAAGACAAATGAATTGTCGAGGCTTCGATCTAGCATCCAGTTGCGGATACGTACCTTCCAGCGTGGGATTACCAGCCATGGACGACCCAAACAATGTCGCCGGCTGCTCACACTGTCCGCCATCCACACTGTGATGTGGCAGAGTGCCAGAGACATTGCCCAAGGCCCCAAAGATCCTCCACTTCCATTGGGTACGTACACATGAAAGGTGATAGTTGCACACTGCTGCAGGAGGTTAGAGCCCCGGGATGCATGATGGACAACGAGGCAGTGGCCCTCTGCTCCCCCGCTGCTACAGGAAAGGCAAGGTACCTACGTGTTGGTGCCTGCCCTGCCTCCTGTGTAAGTACCTAACCTTCCTTGCAAAAAGAGAGAGAGACACACACACAACACACACGCACCCGTCGACGCACACACAGGGCTGTGAGCCAGTGACATGCAGACACTGGGTGGATCTAGGTGCCGCTATGACTGGTCGCTAGACCCCTGGTCTGGTGCAAAAGAAAAACAATAACCGAGAAATGACCATGGGCCCTTGACCTTCTGGCCTGGATTCGGAAACGTGGCGGCTGGCACGCTTGGAGGCGAATCAAGCGACAGACCGCATGCCGAATGTCACTTTTGTGGACCTGACAATTTAGGCATCAAGTCATGTAGCCCACAGTGTGCAACTGCCACTTCCGCAGGCTGCAGCCCACCTGCCGTGGAAGCTACCACACCTCGCACTTTTTATCTCTCACACAGGGCATACCGCAATTGCCCACCTCTCACACCAGAACAGGGAAGGCAGCATCTTGAGTACGTACTTGGGCAGTCAGCACCTTCAAGGTTCTCTTTCCCTTCCACCTGGATGACCAATTTTTCCATAAGGTGGACAGTGGCCCTGCCCCATCACTAACAGCGGGGCAACCGTTTGCCAGTCCGTAACTGACCGATCTCACCGTCACACTCACACTCATAATCAGTCACCCCACTCACTCACCCCACTCACTCACAACCTGCTCTTGCTCTCTTCTCTCTCACCTCACTCAGTCCCGTCTCATGGTTTACGCAGATCTCAGCAAAGGTCGCTCGCCCCAAATCGTCACTCTCTGCCCCTCCCCCTCCCTCACCCCAGCATCATCATCCGTCAGTGGCCAAACCATGAACAGGCCATGATGGAAGCCCCAGACCTGTTTATCGATCCATGCCTTTTCTCTTTCCATTCTAGCATTTCTTGACTCTCGGCTTTAGTCATACAGCAACTCTCCGGTCCGGTGTCGTGCATGCGTACGGATGCTCAGTACAGACATCATGCCCATGATCCGTCAGATCTTCCGACTGCCGGGCGATGGACAGCTGCTGCTGCTGCTGTTGCTACTGCGGAGGCGCCAGGTCGAGATTAAGCTAAACTTCGACATGCCACACGCATGGGAGCAACTCTATCGCCATCGATAACAGCTTCCCGCTGCGGCGGAGGGCGCCAAAACGCCTTCTAGACCAACTTTCGACTGGGACCATACGTTCCACACCTTCTATCCGTATGGCAAAAGCATGGGATTTGCGGTGGTTCCCGACCTTGCACCAGCACTGCATGAAGTCGACGGGCCTCCTGCGCGACCACGCCAGCAGTGCCCCTGGGCCAGACCCTAGAACAACTGTGTCTCTCTGGTCCCTGGTCTCTGCTCCCCAATTGTGGCACAGTATAGCTCCCTTGTCCACCCGCCGATGGCTGTGAAGGCAGAAGGCAGAAGCGCTGAAGGCTGAAGCCGGCATTGACAAGTCGCCCCTGCTGCGGAGGCCAATCAGCCAGTGGAGGTGAATCGGGGCAGGGCACGGCTGGGGCCCCTAGGGGTCTTGAGAGAGGGTCCCATAGAAGATGGGAAACCATCTTGAGACACCTGACGATGGCTTCGTGATCTCTACAGTGGAGCTCATAGGGGAATCCGAGTGACGAAAGGGGGCAGAATCGCATTCCCATCAACGTGTCACCCCACGTCCCAGTCCGTCACCTCGACAGTCAGCCCGGTCAACCAGTCAGTCACCCAGTCCTCCGATCAACCGTCATCCCGCCCGCTCGCTCTCTGCCCTTTGGCAACGCCGCGACAGTCACAGCGCCGGTACGGATACATGGCCAGGGCTCATCTCAACTACGTAACGGGCATTTGTTCCGTTTGCCTACCGTTTCCATGCTATCCAGTCGTGCCAGTCACCCAGTGTCCCATGCAATGGAACTGAAGGCTGCTATTTTGGTCGCCCAGTCGGCTCTCTACGCTACGGATACTTGTTGGATGCTTGCCCGCTGTGTAGAGAGGCCAGAGCCGGACGGTCCTGAGCTCAGGGTTCCTGGATTCGCCCGTGCCTGGGGAGGCCGAGGACCCTTTCAGCAGACTGCAGCAGACGTAGGAGCGGCATCCCCTCCATTCTCCAGGACTTGTTCCATATCGGGACAGGATTGACACACTCAAACCTCGATGTCCTTCTGCCAGGCCCTTGTTTTTCTTGCGAACGAGCTCACAGCACAATGCCTGCAGCAACGCAAGCCAGCATTCGCCAAGTTGCCAGGGTCTAGACGGCAAGTAAAGAAAAGCAAGATGGATGTGTGGGGATTCCGCCATTGAGTTCGACCTTCGCTGTCACACAGTTCCTGTTGACGCATCCAATCCACGCACGATGCTCTACACCTACCAACGCCGAAGCTCCCCTGGAAGGAAGGATTTGATGGCTGGTTGGACAACCTTCTTTTGTTTCTCTTGGTCTCCAGCCTCTGGACCAACCTTCCAGCCTCACCAGCTGTGCCATCACCAATCAGTCTCCTGCTAACCTTCAAACCCTACCATATCAACGCCCGCGTGAAACCACAAGTGTGCGATGTACATGGCGGTGGACGGCATGTTTGCGCCCATGTGTGGCAGCTGACGGAGGATCGGTGTTGTTCCTTTGAGTTGACAATTGACGTTGGTCGGCTCACCCCACGAGATCTTACGGATTTGCTTTCTGGGTGAATAGGATCTAGCAGCCATGGGAAAGGCAAGGGAGGACGGGGCAGCCACAGACACACGGACGGCAGACCAACAACAAGGTTGAGGGGGACATGGGAAGACATGGAAAAGCCCCTTCTTCACTGCCACACCGCCATTTTGGCATTCAAGGTTGGGCCAGACTCGATCCAGACAGCGGATTGTGTGCATCGCTTGCTGCGGCGGCGGATTATTCCTCTCGCCTGTCTCACCACCTCACCTCGTTCCCCGGGTTCTACGCCAACCGTCTCAGTGGGGGGACGCTCCGACCACCTCGCCGCCACTCTCTCTCACCGTTCCCATCTTCCCCTCCCCCTCCTTTGTCCTTTGGGGGGTTGGAGAAGTACGAAGACGACAGCTAGGAGCTGAAGCTTACTTTGGGTTGGCGAGGCAAGCACGGCAAGCTACCAGCTGAGCCACCTCCGTGGACACCATTACCTACGGATACACTATCTACCTGGCTTGCACCGTATAGGGCTTCCTGCATCGACGGTAGAGCATCGAAAAAGCAAAAAAAGGAGGAGTAGGAATGCGAACGGTTCGGTGTCGCCAGCGACAGGGCCGGAACAGCAGTCAACCAGCCAAACCGACGCATCTGGCATGCCGGCGGCACTCAACTGGTGGTGCATGGCATGGCAGCCATGCTGTACCATGCCAAACGGCACAGTGCTTTCTTGGCGGTCTGCCGGTTCAGGGCTGCCAGCAGGTACAGACAGGAGCGTGAGGTGACTGACTGGCTGGCCTGCTTGCTTGCTTGGGTCGAAGATGGGCTTTACTGGCGAGCGAGTCCCGCTCCGCTTCCATCCGATGCATCTCCGGCGCGGATGCAACAAGACGCAGCATCTCGCGGCGGTGTCTTGGACTCAGGTGGTTCGCTGTCGGGACTCGACGATATGCTGCCACTGTACATAGGGCAGAGAAAGAAGTCTTCATTCTTTCCGCTGTATGCGCTGTTCTTCACCCCACTCAGTCACCTTACCCGGCAGATGTTGAAGGTAAAGGGCAAAGGCAGGGTCTCCGAGTCCCGAGTGAATGGCATTGTTCAGATTCCCACTAAACAAAAACAGTCGAGGACCCGCCCCATGGCCAAGGCCCCATGCTGTGCCCATGGGGGATCGAAGGAGAGAGCCGGCTACTTTGCGACGTCACCCCTCTCGGAGGGGCACGGAACCTGGCGGCGACGCCGACGATGAGTCTAGGGAATATGCGATACCTCTCTTCAGGGAAACGCCTCAAGTTCACGGCTCGGTAATTTGCAAAAGTCGATCTAGCGACGACAGAAATCCACCGAGGAAATCCAAACCTTACGATACCTGAGCGATTGTTCCCCCCGCGGTGCCTGTGATACTCGGCTGTACGGTGCTGCCCTCCTCTACCCGACCTCCGTGCGGTGACGGGGCTTCCGTCCCACCCCGGCGCAGCATCCGCAATCCCATACCCGCGGATACAATCCATCATGTGAAATCTGTCCCGCAACCTTGACCCAACCCTGTTGAACCGCAACCGCAAATCGTTCCCGCGCACACCCCAAGCCTCGCAGCCCCGGACGGTCGCACAAACATCCATACTACCAAGTGATTGGGCCGAGAATTCTAGAACACCTCTCTCCCCCCAAAAATCCACAGGTGGAGAGAGAACACGATGAGGGACGGGTTACTGGAGAGGCACCTCCCGCAGATAGGCCTCGGCCTAGGCCTAGCAGCAGCGACCGCCGCCACCCTCCTCGTCCTCATCTCCCGCACCACCACCGCCTCCGCATCCGCCCTCCCGGCCCCGCGCCCGGCAAGGGACAGCCGCAAGACGGCCCGCTCGCCGAAATGGACGACGACGCGGGACCCGGGCAGTGACGAGCGGCTTCCGTACCCGCCCGACGTGTTTCCCGGCGCGCGGGACGTCGCGACGGCGTACGGGAACTTGCGGGTGTACGAGTTTGGGCCAGAGGCGGCGGAGGAGAGGGTTCTGTTGCTGCATGGTATCGGGACGCCTTGTCTTGCGTTGGGGGGTATTGCTGGGGAGTTTGTGGAGAGGGGGTGGAAGGTAATGACTTTTGGTAAGTCTTTCAAATGATGGTGATGGTTGCGATGATGATGAGATTGATGACTATGAGAGGGGGTATATGTCGATGAGGATGTGTGATTGTGGTCATGAGCCGTGATATCCGGAATGTGAAGTGAAGAACATTGTTCAGTGCGTTGTTCAGTGCGTTGTTCAGTATTCGAATGATCATGGCAGCTTGGGTCTTACTCTCGAAGCAAGCCACTCATCTCACACACCACACACCACACACCACACACCACACATCACACATCACACATCAGACAGAACTCCCCCTCTCTCGCTCTCTCCCCCTTTCTCACCCCCTTCACAAGCATCCCCTAACTAACACCGCCAGACTTCTTCGGCCGCGGCTACTCGGACGCGCCCCTCGACCTCCCCCACGACGCCCGCCTCTACACCACGCAGATCCTCCTCGCGCTCGCCTCGTCCCCCTCGCCGGGCTGGACCGGCAACGACGCCTTCCACCTACTGGGCTACTCCCTCGGCGGCGCCGTCGCCGCCGCTTTCGCCTCCGCGCACCCGCACCTCGTGCGCTCGCTCAGCCTAGTCGCGCCGGGCGGGCTGGTGCGCAGCGGAGCGCACGTCGGGTGGCGGAGCCGGGTGCTGTATAATGCCGGGTGGATTCCGGAGTGGGTGAGGAGGTGGGTTGTTGGGCGGAGGCTGAGGCCTGTTAAGGTTGGAGGCGGGGTGGGCGGTGATGTACCGGAGAAGGAGACTGTTGATGATGATGACGAGGAGGAGAAGAAGGAGGAGTGGGATGAGCTTAGGCTCGTGGGCGGGGGACGGATTGGGGAGGTTGTGGGGTGGCAGCTTGCGAGGCACCCTGGGTTCGTGACGAGTTATATGTCGACGATTCGGCACGCGCCGATTTATGACCGCGGGGACGAGGAGTGGAGGGTTCTGGCGGAGGTCTTGGAGGCGAGGCGGAGTAGCTATGGTGGTGGTGATGTTGGTGATGGTCGAGGATGGGCATCGGAGCCCGGGCTGAGAAAGGGGCGGGTGCTCTTCCTGCTCGGTGAGGACGACGACATCGTCGTGCTCGGGGAGACGGTGTGGGATGCGGAGAGGGTGCTCGGGGAGGACGCGGTCGAGGTCATTGTCCTTGGGGGCGGGCACGAGATTGCTATCACCAAGGGGAAGGAGATTGTCGGTGCCGTCGTTGCTGCGTGGGAGAGGAGGGCGTAGGAAAGGCGAGACGTGAGGTGAGAGAAGAGATTTTTGTTCTTTCCTGCTGGGGGTCTTTCTTGGACGTTTGTATGATGATGAAACGAAGGGGAAGAGTTATTGGCTTTTGGTAGGTAGAGTCTTAGAGTCTTTGGGAGAGCCTCGTATAGATTATATGCTAGAATGGAATGGGTCAAGAGAATTTAGAACGGATTGAGAGTCTGAGAGGAGGAGGAGGAGATTGATGGAGCTGTGTCAAGTAAAATCCAGGCGAAAATTCGTTACACGTTCTGGGACAGTTCGTTTGTCTGTCGCTTGCTTGGGTCTGTTTGCATGTCACGATCCGTTCTATCTCAGGGAGAAAGTGGTCAGAGGTTTATTCCGCCATGGAGAAGCATCACAATGGAAAGGCCCGGCAAACCAAATGCTAAGATGGAATTTCGTTGCTACGCCTTGTCTTTTGCGTTTCCTCCCCCCCCCCCCCCCAAAAAAAATCGAGATGCAGACTTCCATCACAACTGTTGTGTCTTCCTCGATAGATAGATCACCCCCATCAGAAAGAAGAGGGAACATCTCCAAGGTAGGCAGACCAGTTGTGAAGGGAAAACCTAAACACACATGCAAAAGAGATCTAGAACACTCCAAACTGCCCACGCCAATGTTCCCATATCCCCGTAGTCCCAGTGTCATTATGGTATCCCGAATGCCGTGTCCCCAATGTGTCCTCGTGTACCCAGCGACAGAAAAAGAAAAAAAGACGAGCCAGTCCCTCCCGGCTCAAGTCAGAGAGAGGGCATCCTCAAAACACCCGCCGCGGCTGACGGACAACCAAGGTCGACTTCTCCAATGCGGCAAAAAGAGCGAGAGAGGACACACCGAGAGAAGGGAGAGGAGATGGGGTAGAGACTCAACCCCGCTTGCCCTTCCTCTTATTATTCTTCCTCTTCTTGACCTTGCTGTTCTCGTTATTGGGCTTCAGTTGCTTTGCAGCAGTCTCGTCGAGCTCCCCCTAGACAGGCTGATCTAGGTCCATCTGTGAGCCAGGCGCTTCGCCCACACTACCGCCCTTGTTCCAAATGTCTTCGAACTCATCAAATTAGTCAGATGGAGCCCTTGCTTCTTCTTGCGTGTCCATGACGGTCATGTACTCCAGTCGCGCCGTGGGTATAAAGTCCGCGCCTTCGCGTAAGACTCTCGGACAATCTCTCTCTTGCACACGCACAGGTCCTTTCTCGAGAGCGGCCATTATCTTGTTCTTCTTCTCTATCAACTTGCGCATGGTCTTGAAGGAGGAATACCGCGGGTTCTCTTCGAGGGGGCCGAAAGCACAAATCAGCCAATCCTTGAACTTGTTGTCTGACCTTGCTCCTGCTTGACTCCTCATGCCCTCGTCCGCCCACTCTTGGGGGAACCAACCGACCAAGCTCGTGAGTGCGATGGTGCTGAATCGTTCCATGGGATGAGGCGGATGTGGAGTGATCTGGTGACAATGAACGCTGTGGCCCGGCCGCTTCCCGGACTTCGTCTTGGACCACAGCTGTGCGAGACTTAGACCAAGCTCAACAACGCGAGGATTTTTGAGATCTTCGGTGCCATTTCGCATCGTGATGAGAATGTTCTCGGGTTCAATGTCACCGCACAAGAGCCCAACATGCATATGCTTGACCGAGTTGTCGAGGAACTGCCTGAGAACTTCCATCCTCACGTCGAGGTTGATATCAAGAGTCACCTGGTGATCATCGTCGGATTGATGAAAGATGATGGGTTGCTCATCGTCAGGAATGAGAACGTCGTACTCATCCCGGTCGCAGAGGTCTTCGATGGAGAGACCGTCAATGTACTCCATGAGGATGAGGCCCACGGTTCTGTAACTAGTCTCGCCCTCGACTTTGCGGACGATAAACTTGACTGCCCAGGTGCCATAGTACTCCGCGATGGTATGGGGCCAGCCGGTCAAGTTGTGGTGATGGAGATGCTTGTAAGCACAGCTTTCGCGACAGAGGGCACCGTCATTGAGCTCGATGTTTTTGATCGGCGCGCCGTAGTCGCTTGGCCAGAGCTTATGGTCGAATACTTTGGCCACGACTATGCTCTCTTGAGGTGGGATCGGTGCGTGGTCATGGTGTTTCTTCCAGGCGCGCGGCTTGATGATCTTGCACTTGAGAACCTGGGCTCTGCTGTTGGTTCCGCCCGAGATGATTTCCACGATTTCAAGCTGGACCTGCTCGTCTTCTGGGACCTCTAGGTCAGGATCGAAGTCGCGTAGCTCGGGGCCGGGTGGCGGGTTCCAGTCGTATTTGGTAGTGCCGTGCGGGGCTGCAGGCTGGTACTCCGTAAGGGTCAGTCGCTTGGTAGGCTTGTATCGATCGTAATCCACACGCGAGCGAGACATTGTTGGTATGTTTGCGCTGGAGTATGATGGTCATGTCGGTTTAGCGCGCGGCCGGCCGATGACTGAAGTTGTGTGTGAGTGTGTAGTTGAGGAGAGAGTGGGAGAGAAAGAGAGAGAGAGACAGAGAGAGAGAGAGAAAGAGGTGTGTGTGTTTGACCGAGAAAGCGGGGATTTCCAAGAGCACCTGCTCTAAGTCGGGAAGGGGCGAGTGGACTTTGAAATTACTTAAATGACCGTGATGAATTTGATGAATTGGGCAAACGGAGATGAGCTGGGTGATTCTTGAGGGATATGAGTCTTTTAAGTTCAGAGGTTGGCTAGATGGGGTGTGAGGTACCTTGAGGTATCCGGCAGGCTCACTGCACAAGGCACCTACCTACCTTGATGCCTACCTTAGAAGTTTGCCTTGCTTAGGTACCTTGCCTGGGTCGGACGGCGGGAGGTGGTGCCGTGCCCCGTGCAGGCAGACAGCCTGCATACAAACAATAGGTTGCGCAGGAAAAAAGGTAGTAGAGGCATTGCCCCTGCGCGGTCGTGATGATTCCCTTCAAAATTTCCCCTTGTTTTATCTTTTGTAGCCCATTTATTTTGCTTCTTTTTCGCTGTAGTTTTGGTGAGATGGTTAGAGACACCTGTTGAAGATGCTAGCTACCATTTTCTTTCTTTTCTTTGTCTCTGCGTCCAATAAAGTTTCGTTGTCGCTGCCTTCATTGGAAAATGAACTATACTCTGCACAAATAGACTTAGCTTTCTATGCAAAAAGAGGCATCAATCCACTGCAGCATATTCGTACCAATCTATGACATTGACACATACTAGAAAACCAGAATCATGTACGCCAAACAAAATTAGGCCACCTATTTCTTACCTACAGAGATGCAACAGGTAATCGCCTTTAATGCCGTGGGCTTTCAGCTTCCAATTGGCATAAGACATCCAAAGCCCGGTTTCATTACGGAAAAAGCCCAGTAAACGGAAAGCCCGGCACAGGCAGGCACTTGTAGCTCTGTGCAGACAAGCGCAGTACTGAGGGAAGACTTTGTGTATACATGAGCCTGCCGATTTGAAGATGGAGGGCTGATGAACAGGATACGGCACCATCATCGGGATTGGAGGGCAAAGGGGCTTTGAAGTTCTCGTTGATTAGACGTTGAGATCCTCTTCAAGGACGGAAACATAGAGAGTTCCAGGCAGATATCAGGCCTGTAATGCACGCATAAAAGTCTGTGGGAAGGCGGCATTTCTGTTTGCTATTGCATTCCTTGACCCACTCCTCTTCTTCTCTCTGCCATCCATACCAGACCAACATCACTCAAAAGCCTTACATCCCCTGAGCCGACATTCGACTTTCGAACACGGAAGTCATCGGAGCTTTCCTTCAGCATCAGACAGCTACCCAAGATGCAGTCCGACGCCATACCAGGCGACCCGCCTCCAGGATCGACAATAAGTCATTTTACTCATCCAAGACCGATTGCCGAATATGTATTCGATGCGAGCAAGTTAACTCAAGCAACTGATTCGAGTATCAGTTACCAGTTCACCCTGGTCGGTCATCATGACGGACCACGTTACATGGTTGTTACTAGACTTCTATTCCATGGAGATTACGCCCAATGTGACACCGGAGGAATTGTGGCGAGCTGGAGTCGGGGATCGCGTGAGGATCTCCGTGATAGATGCCCGCGAGGATGACCGCGTGGAAGCTGCGATCTTGGGCTTCCTGGTGGAGGCACGAAAGAAGACCCCGCTGTATATTTTTGCGGACTGATTGCTGGATTGAGGATTGAGAAATGAACTCTGTGTGACGGAAAAAACAGGATAGATTGCGTTGCATATGGTTTGTACCAGAGGGAAGGATATCTGAGATTCGAAACATGGTTATTTTCGTCATCTTTTCCGGAGTATTCGTCAGTGATGCTAACGAGGAAGAAGTGTGTGGAAAGATGTGGTCTTACTCAGGTACTTCATTTTGAGTGCATTGTGACAGCGAGGGAAGGAGGTGTGCGGGAGAAGCACGGCATGAGGTCAAGTGCCGTTGGCATTGAATGACCCACTCCGCCGGGCTGGGCTTACCGGTCCGACGCCGAGATAACGGGTTCCGGCTGGTGTGGGGCCAACCATTCGAGCTAAGGTCGAGTCCCTGTCCTTTTCCAGGTAGAGGTTCTTTACCACGTGCTCAGGTACCGTCCCTCAGGCACAGAGGCGCTGTGTACGAAGTACCTTACCCACGCGGCAATCAGCAGAATTGGCCGCTCTTCTAACCATTAAGCCTGAGAAAAGCGGCCAACCTTATTTTCTGACCGTGTGGTACTTACCTACGTTACCTAACTTACCCCAGTTGCTCACGGTACCTAAGGCAAGGTACCTGAGGCCGGTTGAGCTCGCGACCAGTCGGCTGAACACGTGGTGCACGACCCTTCGAAGTACCTTAAGGTACTTCGTAAGGTACGGAGTACTTCCTTCGCATACGGAGCACACACCATTCCATCTCTCCAACACCAACCTCCTACCCTCCTCCAGCTTGTCCAACAACCTCCCGGCGAGGTTTCGATGCGACTGCGGGAAAGTCACTCATCTTTGGCCCCCATTTGCCTCGACCCGCTCATTACCCTTCAACTCGAGTGCTAGCTGGACCTCACTTCTGCGGAACCACGTGGGTTACAGACACGCAGAGCCCGTGTTGCTTGCTGTCTCTCGAGTCCTTACAAGCCTCGCTCGGAGAGAGCAGAGGTCATCCCCGCCCCCTGCCGCATCCCACCCATAAGTATGGATGGCTTCCTCAACTTTTTTCCCGAGAAGGCCCATCGGGTCGCCGGCCGCCTGGCTAAAGTCCCTCCTCATCGTTGCTAGTTTCCTCATCTTTGTCCAACTTGCCCTCCCCCATATCATGGCGCCCAAGGCTTCCACTCTGTTAACCGGCCTTGCTGTCTTCGGCACCGGCACCGGCACCGGCACCAGCGCCGGCGGTGTCGTGAATGCAGCTGGTGGTGTTGATCTGAGCTGGTACGCGCCCGCTCGCGCAGAGGTCAATAATCTGACCGCCGTGATCAACGGCAAGGGTGTCTGGGGGTTCATTTATGACACCTCGGAGACTCCCGACGACAGGTACGGGCAGTACAACTGGTGCAACATGCCCCATGTGCGCAAGACGGAGTATGTGAAGCCGTCGGATGATTACGAGCTCAAGTACGTGGAATTGGTGAGTAAACGAATCGAACCCCTTTTCACTGGTTCCTTTCTTCTTCCGCTTCCTCAAACACTGACTTGTCCATAAGGTTCACCGCCACCACAAACGCACGCCCTACGCCTCCAACGCCTTCCCCGTTGAGCCGTACCAGTGGAACTGCGACGACCAAGGACTCTTCTATTACGGCGAGCCCTTTGCCAGCAGCAACAAGCCGGCAAAGACCTACTGGAAGGTCTACATCTCCCCCGTCAATCCCTTCGTCCCCGCGGGCTGGATAGGAACCTGCCAATTCCCCCAGATCACCGCCCAGGGCCTCGATGACTCCTGGGTTCACGGCGCCGACCTCTACGGCGTCTACCACGATCTGCTAGGCTTCATCCCCGGCCATGACACCGTCAACTCGCCCGAGTGGCACCGCAAGATCAAGTACCGCGTCACCAACAACCAAATCACCAGCCAGGTCGCCGGCATGGTCGTCAACGGCATGTGGGCCGCCACCGACTCCCTCCAGCTCAACATCCAGGCCGCCGGCGTCGACTCCCTCGAACCGCAGTACTCCTGCCCCGCCGGCTACGCCCTCTTCAACCGCATAAAATCCGCCTCCAACGCCGCCTGGGCCCAGCACCTCGCCGCCGCCGGCCCCCTCTACGCCGTTCTCGACGACATCTCGGGCGTCCCCGCCGACGACGAGGGCTTCCACGCCTCGCTGGACCACTACTACGACAACCTCTCCGCCCGCCAGTGCCACGACAAGCCCTTCCCCTGCAAGCTCGTCGGCGGCGCCAACTCCACCACCTGCGTCACGCAGGACCTTGCCGACGCCGCCTACCGCCTGGGCCACTGGGAGTACTCCCAGCTCTACCGCGACAGCCCCGACTCCCTCGCCGCCAGCGTCGCGGCGTGGGGCGTCTGGGTCGCCGAGCTCGCCGTCCACCTGCGCGCCGTCGTCGACGGCACGAGCGAGACAATCTACTTCCACAACGTCGCGCACGACGGCTCCGTCTCGCGGCTGCTGTCTATCCTGCAGCTCGACCACATGGTCTGGCCCGGCATGGGCTCCGAGGTCGTCTTTGAGCTGTACAAGAAGCGGGGAGCGGATGAAGGCGCCGCCGCCGCCGCCGCCGCCGCCGCCAAGAACCCTCCCACGGCCACATCCACATCTACGCCTGGCTCGGTTGAGAGTGGCTGGTACATCAGAGTCCTCTGGAGCGGCCAGGTCCTCAAGTCGTCTCACCCAGCACTGGGTCTGATGGATATGATTCCCGTCGAGACGCTGCTGTCGTACTTTGATGGGTTGGTAGGAGAGAACGCCAGCCTAATCAAGGGCAAATGCGCCTCTTGAGCGTTCTGTGTGGTGCTCATGTAGTTCGCCAGGAAGTGATCATCACCTTTTTTAGCACGTAGATACGCTGCCGTGTACATCTGGTTCGCTCCTATACCTAATACATAATGATAGTCGACCCTGCCCCTCGTGACGCCGCCGCTTGCTTTAGAACCACACACGATTGGAACATGGATTTGTTTGCTCTGGAAGGCTAGAGTAGACTACACTCCTTCTCGAGGTCCTTCCAACGCCCATTACGCATAGGGTCCAGCTGGCGCACTTTGGTCATCCACGTTTGTAGTTCCTCTGTCTCTTCTTCGCTGAGCTCTCTTCCTTCGATGTGCGGCAGCGCCCTCGTGTAGTCTAACAGGGCCTTATATATCCACGTAATGTCGTCGTAGTCCTCCAAAAGGTCCTTGATATCTTCAATCTCACGCCTCACGTAGGATGCCTTTTCCGTACTTGACAGACTCGGCGCGATCTTGGGCCGGCCATCTGGCTCAGTCATGTTTTGGACGAGGAAATGGTGGTAGAACCAGAGAGACTGGTCTTCTGGACCCACGTTTAGTGCTTCGCGGACGAGGTCGAGTTCTGCTGTTCGTTAGCCGGCTTCAATCGCAAACTGCATGGGGAATACATTGATATATATGGGATCGCCCTTACCATCTTCTAGAAACTTTTGTCGCGCCGCGTCGTCGGCACCGCGCTCCTCTAGCAGGCGGGGTATCAGGTTAGAGCGGTTATGCCACGCCGAGAAGTTGGACAGGTCCGTGTTGATCATCTTTGTCGTGTAGGCGAACTCGGCCTCGACCAGGCTCGTGCCGTCGAGCGCCGCGCTTTCGAGAGAGGCGACGACTTTGCGCCGGTAGCCCCAGGCGTGAAAATTGCGGCGGTCCTTGGTCAGCATCTTGGACACGAGGCCGAGCTCCTCCTCCCATATACGACGGGCGATGGGTTTGGGTAGTATGTCGATGGCTTGCTGGAGGAGCCAGGAGCGGTATTTCCAGATCCAGTAGCTCTTTGGGAACTCCAGCAGTAGAGGGATCGTGAACATGAGCTCGCTCCTGAGGGTGTCGACCACCTTTTCGTCGTCGACTGGCGGCGGCGGCTGCTCATCAGCTGTTGTACCATTCCTCCCACTCTCGCGGTCCTGTGGGGACGCGGGGCCTGGCGGGATCGCGGTCGAGGAAAATGGCGACGCAGCGGCGGAGGACGGAGGCGGAGTGCATGCTGCTGACGAACTCGCGGGCTGCGCCGACGGCGACGGCCCAGGCGAGGGTCTTGATAATAATCCACAGGTTAGGCAGCGCCTGCGGACGTTCCATGCCGTGTAGTGCTCCGGGTTCAGGCGCAGGAGCTTCGTGGTCAGGGCGAGGGTCGCCGGGTCGGCCGGATCGGCGGGCTGCGGCGAGGCGCGGAGGAGGGCGTCTTCGAGGGCGCGGAGGTTGGCAATCTTTGCGAGGTCGGCCTGGAGCTGGGCTTCGGTGCGTGGTTTCCGGGCTGTGCGGGCTATGCCGTGCTGTGCGTTTTTGACTGGTGAGCTTTGGAGATAGGAGGAGGGAACGGGGCGTGTGTAGATGTCTTGGCGGTTGTGGGGTGTTTGGAGATGTGATGGAGGTTTTTGTTTGATGGACAGAGGGACGACGGGTGGAAGGGGGGGAAGACGCTGGGCCGGGAGGTGATGATACTTACGCTTTCCATGGAGATCTAAGGGGTGCTCTAGGAGAGCGAGATGATCTGACAGGAAAAGGGGAGGTCGATCAGGGAGGACGGAGAGAAATTACAGTCCGCTCAAAGTCAAGTCTTGGGGGCCGGGGGTTGAAGGTGCTGCGAGCTCTGGGTGGCATGAAGCTGATGCGGGAACTTGGCGGCAGCGCGGGCGGCGCGCGCCAGAGCAGGGATTCCCCACTACCCCGTCACGTCCGTCAAAGTACGTCAATTTAGCCAGTGGCCCGAGCTCCCGGGGAAGAAGACTCTGAGCAACGTCGTACGTACCTACCCACGTGCTAACTAGGCACCTACTTGTACCTACCTCTAAGGTAGATATGGTAAGGTACCTTATTACCACTCTCATTGAGCAGTTGTCTTACACCTCCACTTGTTGCCTCATCGCTGTGACAAGGCAGATCACGGACTAGGTACTAACCCAAGGGCGAGTGCCTAGTCAGGCCAAAATACATTTTTTTTGTATGCCTTGGGTAATAGAGATGAAAGGCGTCTCGGACATGAGAAGGCTGTACCTGACCAACCGGCCTGGAAGTCGAGGTCGTGTTCTTAGTTCGGTATCCAGAGGGGAATTCAACAGTATTTCCACTCCCGTTACATTCAGACTACGGGATAAATCAGGCCTTCCCCATTCATCTTCCATCTTGTTGTTCAACACTTACCCTTATACTCCTAGTTGTTGCCCTACTCCACACTTTTGTTCCGCCACCACGTTATCCAGCTGTCGCACAAGAGCGAGCTAGCCATAATCTTAATTGCTTCGATCAGCTTTGGCAGGAGCTCGAGACCATCGCACCTGAGGAAGAACTGACCAAGCTGGCTTGCACAGCTTCCCGTGACGACGCTAGCTACTAACGTGCATACAATGACATACTGATCTACTTGTTCTCCTTTCCCTTGCTCTTCTTCTTCTTCTTCTTCACCATCCGCCCCCCCTAAGAAATCATCTCTCCCTAGGACATGCATCGCTACATCCCTCGACGAGATGGAACTCCCCTCTCCGAAAAGATTCACATGAAGCAAGACCATCTGCCACTGCCTACACCGCCTGCCTGCCGTCCCATCCCCGTCTCCGTCGTTGGACCGTCGGTCTTGTCCCCAACTTCTTCCAAGCGCTCTTCTCCAGCCTCGTCTACTCCCTGTAGACGAATCAGAACAAAGTTCTTTGGGCCGCGGCCGAAGGAAGATGAGGAACACCAACGACACGAAGAGAGACTGGCTGAGGCCTTGAGGATCGACAAGACAGCCAAGATTCTCGATTTCAGGGTTCATCCGGCACGAGAACCGAGAACCGAGTATACAACCCAGATACTCGCATCTTCCACGGGTAAACTGCGTTTTTCCAACGAGTATCTGTGCTCCATCAAGCTTACACTCGTCCTTAGACACGATCCAATTACAACGCAGCCTGCCAGCGGCGCCCTACAAAGTCCTTCAAGCGCCGGGCCTCGAGGATGACTACTATCGCTCGCCGCTGGCCTACTCTTCTACCTGCCGATGCTTAGCTGTGGCTCTGGGAAACACCGTCTACCGATGGTCGGAATGGCATGATCCCCAGCCTGTCTACCGCACTCCTCACCAGCGACATACGAGCCTGACATCTCTGTCATTTTCCTCAGCCGAGGGAAACAAGGCCATCTTGGCTTTTGCGCGCAAGGACGGTTACTTTGGTCTTCTATCGTTCATTGACGAAATGCTTCCGCGGTTTTGGTTCCACCACCCGTTTCCGATCGAATGTGTCAGCTAGCGGCCATCAGTGACGAAAAGGCCATCACAAAACCCCTTCATCTCGAGTGCTACAGTGTCAACAGAGGACCTTCTGGTTGGCGATGGTCGAGGAAACATCCTGCACTACATCGTTGAGTGGCCCAGCTTGTGGGAGGTATCTCGTGACACTTGGTTTGGTAAAGTGACGCCCGTTGCCAAGATTGCAGCGCACACCTCGCAGATTTGTGCATTGGTCTGGTCTCCCAATGGCAAAGACTTTGTTTCCGGGAGCAACGACAACACGGCCTGCTACTTTGAGATACAACGTTTGGACAAACAGCGCGGGCACCACAGCTCATCTTCGACTCCGATCCGTAAAAGCCGCCGTTCAAAAAGTGATTGGAGCCTGCTAGGAAGAGACAGTAGCTATCCTCGACCCAAAGAGTGCGAAGCGAGCGGCAATGGAATGAGCCCTGGCATGGAGACGTTGTTCAACGTCACTCCGATAAGTGCAACAATCGAGGCCGGTGTTATTGGAGGTATCTCTAGAACGATACAAGCACCTACAGAAGATCTGCGAGTGTTTAAACGAGGAATGGAAACGCATTGTTGGCGACATGAGGCTGCAATAAAGGCAATCGCATTCTGCCCTTGGCAGAACGGGCTCGTTGCCACTGGCGGCGGCTTGGGCGACAAGTGCATCCACTTCTTCCACACGACGTCTAGCACACCACTGGCCACCATTGATGTCGGTGCGCAGGTCACCTCGTTAATCTGGTCTACGACACGGCGGGAAATAGCGGCCACCTTTGGCTACAGCCATGGCTATGCGCAAACCGAGCACCCATATCGTCTAATTATCTTCAGCTGGCCGTCTTGTCAGCAAGTCGGGGCTATTGCTTGGGCGGGTGGCCCGCGGGCCTTGTACGCCATTCCGTACCCAGGAGGACCATCAGATGCGCTCAAGGGAAGTCGTACGGCAAAAGAAGGAACTATTGTTGTGGCATCGAGCGATGAGACTCTCAAGTTTCATGAAGTCTGGCAGGACAAGCCAAAATCGACTGCCGGAGGCGCGGTTGGCATGTTGGGCGGCAGTGACATTCTCGAGGCTCTTGGTGGGATCGATAAGGATGGAGACGTCATTCGATAAATCGCAAGAGGAAATGGGTGCTTGCTTCAAGGGATTATCAAGTTTATAAGTAATGTCAACTCGTGTAACATGAAGTATCCGTCCCGTTAATACACCAGAGCCCTCTTTACATACTAAGGTGGAGTACATGCATTATCAACCTGGAAGGTCGACGTGGACAACACGCAAAGCACTGCAGTTCTAGGCCCCCATTTATTGGATTAGGTGACCCCAAATCACCGGAGGCGCTACTACCCCAGGCACCCTTGAAAGCATACAGATCCAAAGACCCCTGTCACTGCGGCGCCGCCTGCACAGAAACGTAACTCACAGTCCTTGTTGCGGACGACCTGACGTCCTGAGCGCTTGTCTCACACCCCCCGTCTCCGTCCGTCCCCCCCGTTCCCCAGCGCATGAACACCTCCAAAACCTCCCCCGAATCCGCAACCACTCCGGACCATCCAGGAACAACGTTTGCACCCATCGTCGTCCCTTCCAATCCGAATCTCCCACTTGTGAACTCTGCCTTCCACTACGAGAACCGGTCGGCAATCGTAACTTACACATACACACCACGTGAAATAAACTCGAAAATCTATCCCCACAGAGACATTCGCAACAAGACAAAAGACCAAGAATATGTCCACCCTGAACCAGCTTTACCTGCTCGCCGACCACGTCAAGCTCTCCCTCCTGGAGCGCCAGCGCGCCCTGTCGCTCAACCTCGACGCCGACACCCAGGACGGACACATCTCCCGCTCGCTCGATCAGTTCAAAGATGGTCTGGAAGCATTAGACGCCGAGGCCAAGCGCCTGCAGGGTGCCGGCGATGAGAGGTGAGCTTCCTCCCCCTTTGGTCCCGTTTCCCCTACCTGCACGACGGAGTCCCTCAGAACCGACGTTCACGCCGGGATAATCTCCAAATTCCGCGCGAGAGCATCGTGGCCCATTTTTCGTGCGTTATACGGTATGCTAATCTGGATCCTACTTCCCGCAGCGCCGCCCTGAACATCACCGACTCCCTCCCCGCCCTGCAGAAGCAATTCTCAGACCTGACCTCCCAATTCCACGGATTCTCGAACCCCTCCACCTCCTCCACCACAACCTCGCCAAACGACCCCTCCCTCGCCGCCGACTTTGACGCCGCCCAGTCGACGAAACCCCTCAAGGGCTCCCTCCGCGGCCTCCCCGGGGGTGCCGCCGCCGCAAACAACAGCAAGACCGTCCGCTTCACCGATTCTCCCGGCGCCGCAGCAGCAGCCGAAGAAGACGCCGCCGCCGCAGCACTTTTCGGCCCCGGCCGGTACCGCGACGACCCGGCCGACACGGCGGGCTACCGCGACCAGGCGGAGGGCATGGACAATCAGCAGATCCACGCGTACCACTCGCAAATCATGCGCGACCAGGACGACCACCTGGACCGGCTGGGCGAGTCCATCGGGCGGCAGAGGGAGCTGAGCATGCAGATCGGCGACGAGCTCGACTCGCACGTCGCCATGCTGGACGAGGTGGACGAGGTCGTGGACCGGCACCAGGGCCGGCTCGACCGGGCGCGCCGGTCGCTTGGGAAAGTCGCGAGGGACGCCGGCGAGAATAAGCAGATGATGACGATTGTCGTGCTCATCATCATTCTGGTTTTGCTAATCGCGATTCTGAAATGATAGGCGAGGGAATAGAAGGATGGGGAGAGAGCAGCAGCAGCAGCAGCAGCGGATGGGTTGTAGTCATGGACGGACAGCCTCTCTTTGATTTTGTCTGTTTCATTGGGGTTTCCCTCTTTTGTTTGGGAGCCGTCCTCTTCAGAGAGACAGGCGGCATATAGGTACTTGTTTAAAGTCTTTCAAGTATAAGGCGCATAGCATGGTTTGGCGTTTTAGGAGTCCTCTTTTCAACCAGAGTCGATTTCTCCATCAATTACAGCAACCATTCTTTTGATATTTCTCAGGCATGTAAACCAGAGGGATTCGCGAAGAAAGCCTACGCGGCCCCAGGTAAGGGAAACGGAGAGGGCAAGCGGAACAGAATGGTTGATCCACATCCTGGTACTGCGTCACCATGAATGTGAATGCGCTCCTGCAAAGAGTATGCACTTGCAACTACATTTTCATATTCGATATAAAATCATCTTCCATTTTTTGCCGTCGTTGGACCTTCATATATGCGCTCCGGGCTTCCGGACTTCGAAGCAACTACAATAGCTTCAACATCACCACCGGTCTATTAGTCTAGTTGGTTAGGACGTCGGATTCTGATTCTCAGAACCTTCCGTAGGCCCAGGTTCGAATCCTGGATGGACCTTTTTCCCTTTTGTCACTTTTGAATATGATCCCAATCTTACGATAGTGATATCAGCATTCTTTTTGGGTTTATATTACATGAGAAACATTTGAGTTCGTCGCTTGATGATGACGGGAGTTGAGGCGGTACTGTTGCTGTGATAGTTTTACTCTATAAGGCCAGACCTCATTTTGCTATAGAATCCCAGTCTCGGCCCCGATGCCATGTCATTCTGCACATATTCAATCTACAATTACTCTCATAATCGTCGTTGTAACTACAAACTAAATGCAACGAGACTACCAGAAGACAAGCCTCGTCGCGTCTTAGACAATGTTAACTCTAAAGTCAAAATAACTTCCCGACTTCGCCCGTTTTCGAAAAAAGCCTAATCCAACTGTTCACACACACATACTTGCACACACTTACACACACAACTTCTATATCCTCACAACAATAGCCTCCCGCACCAAACGATCCCGAAAGCCCCCAACAGCAGCAGCATTCACAAACACAGTCCTCCCCGTACCCCTCCGTCCCCCACGCCACCACAGCACCCATCCCCAGACCAAGAAACACCAGCCCAGAGCAAGCAAGGCCTTGATCCAAGCTATCACCACACCGCCGACACGACTAACTCCAACAACACCAACAGCGCTCCCGCCAGCTATCGCAAAAGCCTCGGCCTCCAACAAGACAACGTCCTCGTACGCCGCCTGCAACCCGTCGAACGCGACCGCCTCCCGCCCGCGACCGCAGTGGACGTGCCCAAAGACGTGCAGCCGCGGCCGCGCGCGCCAGACTTCGGCCAGGAGCATCTCGCACCCCCAGTGGCCGCGCGGGTCGTCCATGTGGCCCTTTGGCGGCGCGTGGGTGACGAGGATGTCTGTTCCGGGCGGGATGGTGCCACACCAGGGGTCGGCGGAGGTGTCGTTGTCGACGTCTGTCTTGCGCAAGGAAGAGGAGGAGGAGGAGGAGGAGGAGGAGGAGCAGTAGGGGGCAGCGCCGCCGGAGCGCGGGTACTGAAAGGCCCAGTTGCCGTGTCGAGGTGTATAAGGGCTACCGTAGACGCGGATCTCGCGATCAGCGTACGTCCTGTTCCCGTCGTTGGGGCGACGAGGGGGTATCGTGAGGGTCGTTGCTGTGCGGCTTAGGTAGATGATGTCGCCCCAGTCCAGAGGTGATCCGTCGTCGTCGTCGTCGTCGTCGTCGTCATCGTCGTCTTCATCATCTCTGCGTATTCTCGAGCTCCCCTCGTCGTATTGTGATTGTCCACCAAGCTTGATCCCCTTGCCACACCTCTTATCCAAACACGAATCGTGATTCCCCGCAACAACGACCTTGAACCGGTGAGGCTGCGCCCGAATCCACCCCAGCGCCTCCCGTAGCTCCCTCCTCGTGCCCGAGGCCGTGAGGTCGCCCGCGTGCACGAGGATGTCCCCCGGCGGCAGGTGAGGTTTGGTGTTGTGCGTGTCGGAGACGCAGACTACGGTCACGGCGTCGTCGTTGTGGTTGCTGCCATTGCTGTTACCATTGCCGTTGCCGTTGCGGTTGGAATACACCACCGGATGCGAGACGGGAAAAAACTCGTATAGGTATCTCGCTATTGTCGAGAGGGGGTTGGAGAGGAGATGGGTTGCGAATCCGTCGTCTTCTGGGCGGTTGAGGATGGCGTCTAGGCCGGACGAGGAGCGGAAGAGTGGCATTTCTTTGCTCTGTTTCGCTCCCTTCTTTTTTTGGCCTATGTGTTATTTTGAGTGATGTAGGATGTTATGTATCCTGCGCTTTTGTTCAACCGTAAGTCCTCAAAATGCAACCTTTCGAATAATGGTGCCTAGTTCGTGTATGTCGCCAGGTGTCTTCAACGCTTCTTTGCCCTCGATGAGGTGAGACGGATGAGGTCTGTATTTATCTCTCCAGCAAAAAATGATTGGACCCAAAATCGCGGACCAAAACCTGTGAGTTTGTATGGTCACTCTGACAAACAACGAGAAAGAAAACCCAAACACGGTCGCGGAAGGCGGATAAGTCCCATCTTAAGTGAGAAAACTTCAAGCCATCTCCGATGAGTAGGTGGTGTTGTGCGCAAACGAACAGGGTGGTGAGAGAGAGAGTTCCGTTTTGCACCACTCAGAAAACCCCCCGCGTGATTGCCCCTCCAATGGAAATGACATGATTGTGACAAAATCACCAGATCTATCTGTTTTCTTCCCCCGTAACGTGGGCCAACTTTCTGACAAGACCCGGCAACGCCATTTACGACGACACCGTAAAAATCGTAACGCGCTTTTGGGTGAACGGATGGACTGCTGGATATTCTTTGCTCAAACATGCCTACCATCTGATCAACACAATTTTGAGTACCTTGACGAGAACCTCACTTTTTACCCCAAAAGGGTCCTCTAATCTTTCCAGCGCTGCTCCCTGGGACGTCAACAAAGAGCTGCTAGTCTGGGTGGGACCCGTAATGCTGGGAAAGAAAGTTGATAGGAACGGTGGATCAATACAAGTAGACATGCTCTGCTATGCTTTGAATAAAAATGAATTCCCAAGGCTGTCATGGTAAAAAGCAGGCGGTTCGCATAGCATCGATCGCAGTCACCGGATACCTTATCCTGACCTGGATAGGTCCAAGTGACTCAAACATACCAACCAACATCACATCAAAAGGCAACGCCCTGTCAAGAATCTGGGTATGCATATTTCCTTTCCGATGAGAGACTAGGTATTTGTAAGATGGAGGAAAATAGAAGCGACAGCAACGACTACGCCGACAAAACACCACCCTCCGCCGCCGTAGGATAAAACAAAAAAAGCTTTCCGCCAGGAAAAAAAATCCACAAAACTTCTTTTTTTTTTTGGAAACCCATCTTTCCCCCAACTCATTCCTCGCCAACAACAAAAAAGGAAAAAGTAGCTTGGAGACGTGATCGAGACCCCGACGGGCAAATCAGACAATACGAGGCGGTTCGAGGGATAAATAACATGAAACAGTGAGCCCGAGCTAGACAGTAGCCGAGCGTGATATCGTACAGGTAGGGAGGGAGGAATATGGACAAGCTTTGTTGTCTCGATTAGCCTCTGCGTATCTCGATTGCTGGGCGACGACTTGCTACCGTTGCACAGTTGCACCGTTGCACCGTGTGGAGGGGCTCAGAGGCCTCCTTCGACCCGAGGCACCACCACTTGCGCTGCAGACAGTTGGTGAAGTCTCGTCCCAAGGTTGTGCAGGAACTTGCCTGCCCTTCTTGGTGGGCTTGGTCGAGAGTGAATAGGGACCTAGGGGCCAAACGAGATCGACATAGGATATGTGGTGGATTGAGCTTCCAGCCAACACCGAACGTCCAAGATGCTTGCCAAACACCCGCATATGAACAGCCCTGAGATCCCAGAGCCAGAAAGCCAAGCACTAAGACGCCGCCATGCTGCATAATGATGACATAAAAAAAGGCATTACTGAGCCTGCATAGCCAGACTCGTATTAGAGCATAACCTGAATGTCCAAAAGACACCCTTCCAGCTTACGCCGGGTTGCCCTTCATTCTCTTTGCCATCCGCGGCGTAGGCGGCTTGCCCTTGTTCTGAACTCCATTGACCTGAGGACCACCCGGGGTAGGTGCCTGGGAGCCGTCCTCCTCCATCTTCACGCCAGATGGGCGTCTCCGCTTGTTGGAAGCTGGAGACGTGTTTGCACTAGGTCCGCTGGAGCTGGTGCCTTGCTGGCTCTGTTGCATCTGCATGCCGGGTGCCTGCATGTGGCCTTGCGCAGGGCTTCCAGTGACGTGAGGCGAGCCAGGAAGCTGCATATGCGGCTGAGCCGGGCTCGCACCCATCGGGAACTGACCGAAGCTGGGTGTCCTGGGAGCTTGTGGCATGGGCTGACCGTTCATGACTTGCGGCTGGGCGTTGATCTGACCGACGTACTGCTCAAGAGCAGCGTACGGGCCGAGGTTAGGGTGGTTGTGGTAGAAGGCGAAAAGGGGGTTCATTTGGCCGATCACTTCAGCAATCTGCATGTCATCTTTAGTGCCGGAGATCCACATGCATGCGCGGGCGAGCTGTCACTTACCTCGAGGAACTGGAACACAGCTTCGGTAACCCCCATACCCCTCTTGACCGCCGACTCCGGAAGATCCACCAGCGCTTCTGGCGGAGGATTTTGCGGGGACTTCATAAGGCGAGCCTTGCCCTTCTTGCTCATTTCTGGGGAGGTCTTGGTGTCAGGGGAGTTAACCTTGTGCCAGTCCTTCACCCAGTTATGCACAGGCTTCGCAGCTTCGATAGCAGCCTTTCTAGAAATGTATTCTTCGTGGTTGGTTGTCAAGAACTCAAAGAGTTCAATCTTTTGCTCCGCATCAAAGTGGGCTCTGACGGTGCCCGTAGCGACAAGCTGCGCGCAGTGTTAGAAGCTGTCTGTGTTCTCGGCAACTAGAGCTATTGACTTACGTGCGAACCGCTATCGTACCAGTAGACCAAACTAGACTTCGTGTTCTCAATCCAGTGACCGTCGCCGGGGAGCGGTCGATCCGTCGTGCCCTTTTCCATGATCAATTGCATGTTCTTGACACCGCTGTCGAAGTGCGTGTGGAAGTATCGAGGAAGTGCGGGGTAGGTTATCTCGTATTGCTTGTCTGCCTGGTCTTCGACATCGGTAATGTGTACAGAGTGTCGGAACACGCCCTTCGTGGAGAAGAATTGATTGACGAAGCTGTTCCAGTAGGATAGGTCATCTTTGCCCTTGGGGCCCTGGATTTTCTGTCAGTGAGCTGTGACTGGGCGCAGTCTTCAGTTTCGACTTACGGGGAAGCCGCTCAGGTGTTCGCTAAACTGCATTAACTTCAGTAGACAGTGTCCCTTCATTCCTTCCCTTCTTTGTTGTTGAGCAATAGCCATGCTGTTGGCGACGGCAGCCTGAGCTGCAGCCTGCTGCGCGGGGTTCATTTGTTGCGGTCCAGGTTGAGGAGCCATTTGAGGGGGGCCCTGCGGTTGGGCTTGAGGCTGAGGAGGCTGCGGTTGCTGATTCGGGGCCGGGCCCGGAGTCTGAGACGGCGTTGGCTGTCCTGCAGATTGAGGGTTGACGGGTTGCGCGGTTTGCTGCTGTGGTGTCTGATGCGGTGTCTGCTGGGGTTGCGGTTGAGGCTGCTGCGGTCCGCCTTGGGGTTGCTGGCCCTGTTGCGCTTGCTGTTGCGCTTGCTGCTGGGCCTGTTGCTGGGCCTGTTGCTGAGCCTGCTGTTGCTGAGCCTGCTGTTGAGCCTGTTGCTGCTGGGCTTGCTGCTGTTGCATTGCCATCTGGGCCTGCTGAAGGTTTTGCATGTGCTGAGGGTTCATCTGCACCGGCTGGCCGGGCTGTTGCTGGCCCTGTTGCATCTGCTGGTTCTGTTGAGCGACGGCTTGCTGCTGGAGAGCGATCTGCTGAGCGAGCATCGCCTGTGCCTGGGGGTTATGTTGCTGCTGTACCCTATCGTAAGCCATGTGAGTACCAAGGTGGGATATGTGATATTTACCGGCCGCATGCCCTGCCTCATGGCCGCAATCTGAGCTGCGTTCATGGGGTTCATGGGCATCCCCATCGGCATACCATTGACGCCCGCCATATTCGCGTTGAAGGCCTGCTGAGCCATGAGCGCTTGTCGCGCCTGTTGTTGCTGTTGGAACAAGCGCTGTTGCGCCATCTGGGTGGCGTGCGCCATCGCCGCTGGAGTTTGGACTGCGCGACTTTGGTCAGTAGGGAAACATATAGACAAGACGGCGACGCGAGGGCGAGGAGACTGGACATACAGTTACCAAACTGATTTTGCTGGAACATTTGGTTTTGGGCAGGATTGAGATGCTGCAGAGCGTGAGCGTTCGGACCTCCAGCACCCGGCGGCATGCCGCCCATCAACTGATTTGGATTAACCTGACCACCAGGCCCTGATACTGCCATGTGCATCTGGTGAGGCATTCCTCCGCCCGGGCCTTGTTGCCCTGGGTTGTGAGGCATACCCTGGGCCATGGGGTGCCCGGGTACACCTGGATGCTGTTGCATGCCGGCAGGATGGCCTGCAAAAGACGGTCCCATACTCGTCATCATGTCTTCGGCGTGTCGATGATCCACAGGGTGGATATCGACGTGTCTTCCCTTTGTACTATCTCATGCGCCTGCGTTCAAAGGTGGTCTATCTCGACGACAAATCGACAATCGGGGCCGTAAAGGTAACGAAGGATTGGGGCGGCCGGATTTGCGGAGATGGGCGCGACGCGGAAAGCGATGGAGTCGTGATTTGCCAGACGCGGGAAGTGGTGTCAATCGCGTAGTGCGGGTGCGGGCGGGCTCGACTAGCGTTATCGATTGCGATAGGAGTCGTTGAATGCGAACGGCCGGGTCAACAGGTGAAGAGGGACCGAGAAGGCATCGATGATCGGCGTGACGACAACGGTGGGTGGGCGATATTGTGGTAAGGAGGTCGGGATGCGACGACAAACAACGAAAGAAATGGAAGTGAGATGTAGGGGGAGGTGAGATGGCGGGTGGGTAGGTGCCCTGCGACCAAAGGAGAGCCCGACTAAGTGACGGGGAGAAAGTTGGCGTCGGCAAAGACGTGGGCGACTGGAGAAGGGAAAATGGGTTGGTTGTCTAAGGTAATCTCGAAAGGATGGATACGACGGACGCAAAGACGTGTCGACGTTTCGCGCGATAGCGAAAGCGAGCGGAATAGAGGTGGGAATCTCGTTAGAGTGGACGACGGATGCTGCAATCGACCAGTGTCGATGACATTCGGAGAGCGGGTTGGTTCGAGATGCCCAATTTTTTATTGCACACGTCGAGCGCAACGAACAAGCCTTTTCCGCGCCGCCTTGCCTTGCCAGGAAAGCGGGAAGGAGAGAGGGAGAGAAATATTTGGGGGGGGTTTTTGGAGGTGGGTGAGTGGTACGGTGCGGTGCGGTGCGGTGCTGGCAGGCTGGCTGAAGAAGAACGGACGCAGAGACGACGCAACCAAAGGGAACTGGGAGAGGGAGTCTGGCTGGGCCTGCTGAGCTCTGGCTCTTTTGCAAGCGGGCAGCGGAAACCCAAGTGATTTGCTTTGGAGGTTGGCTGTTTGGGGTGTTTGCAATTAAGCAGTACTACGGAACGAGATGAGTTTCCGGAGCCCCGGTAGACTGGAACAAATTATAAAAAAAAGAGGCTTCAGCCAGGGGTGTTTGAGGAGGGTGAAAGGCGCTCCAAGTGGTGCTGGAGAGATGGGAGGTTGTATGCGTGCTCTGTTGAAAGGTTCAAAGGCAAGGCTTCAACTTGCGGCCAAATCCAAACCCTGAGGCCGATCAAGAGATAGCAATGGAAGCAGCGAGAGAGAAGGTAAGGTACGGTAAGGTAGGCAAGCTAAGACGAGGCAAGGTACAAGGCATAAGGCATAAAATGGCGGGATACGGATCGAGGTCGAGCGAGAAAGAGAGAGGGCCCTGGGGAACGGGAACGGGAACAGAGCAGGGACAGAGTGGAAGCGTGAGGTGGGCGGGCGACCTTGCCAGAATGTCAGGCTCCTGCTGCACTCTGCTCCCATCGGCTTGGGGAGAGTGGGTCCAATCGTTTTGTAGAATACGCTATGTAGCAATGAGACATGGAGAAACATGGATATGCCGGAATGGAGTGGCGGGAAGCTCCAGAAAAATGCGGAATATGCCCTTATCAAGAAGAGCGGGAGGTCTGCGATCAGCAACTTTTATGCAACAAGGCAAGCTTCTTCAGCAATATCCATCCAGGGGTCAAGCAGTGTAGCAGAATTGACCAGCGCAGCAAAAGCCCACCTCACCTCACTGCTCAGCGCACGCAGGAGAGTCCGGGCCGCCTACCTACCTTACCCCCAAGCCTCTTTTGCTGCCATCTTCTCACGGCATCGTCCTTTCAATTTGCCCTCGCTGGACCACACCCCGAAATCCCGCTGCAATGGCCTCCACGGCAGCAACATGACAAATGTGCGAAAATGACAGCGCCGGAATCGCGTAGACCTGCCCGCCTTATGCCTGGGTTTTGCGTTCGCCAATGGCCACCACGTGTCCACCGAACCACCCGGTCGCTTTCACTTGCTCGACCCCATCACACGCGTACCGGAGCACGGGGGAAAGAGAGGTGTTAGAGGTCATCTCACTCGCGGCTCCCCCCCCCCCCCAATTCCTCGTCTGGTGACATGAACCTTGAGAAGGGGTCCAATGAGCTCAATCTAAATCCTTCTTTGGCGGGGATCGGCCACTACGGCGAATATCTCCGAGCTCCAAAGTCACGTGGTGCATTGCGACTCTAGCTTTCCCCCAATCCCCACCATAACTTTTTTCGGACCCGACCAGAGATCCAAGCTCGAGTCACGTGGATCAAAGGTGGATCCATTCGTCCAAAGGGTCGGGTGTCCGCCCGCCAGGGGAAGGAAAGAGAAAAAAAATCTTTGAGGCTGCGTCCCCACTATTTCCTTCCAGAGCCTCATCTATAAAATCTCTTCTCCTGCACGTCAAACCATATCCTTCATCGACTCTAGGCAACCATCTTCTTCTCACGCCACACTCTCGCATCGACAGCTAGGACCGCACTCACGCTGCATTGAGAGATCGCAAGCTTCATTTCAAGCTCTGCTGTTGATTGTTTGCGTGCGCGCGTTCTCTGGCTGTCGCTGCGACGGCCTACGTCCAGGTAAGCATCACATCTTTTTCTCTACACGGCTCTCCCATCTCTCCGAATGATGACATTCAAGAAACATTGTCTTCTTTTCCCAACCGAATCGACCATGAAGAAACCTAGTCTGTTCGGGTTCCCCTCGAAAGGAACCTGTTACTTGCCAGTATATTCTGTCTGACACATCATCTTCACTCTTCATCAGCAATGGCATCTCTTGCTTTCAAGAGCAAACCTCGCTGACATGTTGTGAATTCAGGGACACACGGCGCAGACTGCTACACTTTCTCCGCTCTCTCATCACTAACCTTTTCAGCATCTCTCATCAACCCCGAACCACAAGGTTAGTACTTCATCTCCTCACACACACCAACACAACAACGCCACGCCATATCATGATGAAATTTCCACTTGTTCGCAGTTTTCACTCGAGTCGCAGCCTGAGCCTTGGCGGGAACGCTTGCAAAAGTGTTTCTTAAGCGACGTATGAGGGCTAACACTTCCTTGGATGTCTGATTTTCTGTCACCAAAACACTGTTTTTCGACGACTTGTACCTTTGCCCGACCGCAAGCTAACGGGATTTTCAAGAACAGGACGCTTCTTTGGTACCTTGTGCAGGTCGCGTGTCATTGTGGACGCGACGCAACATAGCTATTCAAATAATGGAAACTTTAATTCTTTGCAAACCATGCCGTTGCTGCTTTCCTCGCCGTGATTCGTGAACATGTCGTGTGCCGTATACTCGCAATTGCACGGGGATCTTGCTGGCAAGGGCAAAAAAACATGACAAATTCACACGAGATGTCATAATAAGGTGCTCACGCGATGCCGCAAACTCGCATTCGACGCCATATACCAATCTCATCCCAAAACCACGGTCCAACACAAGATTGTAGTCAACATGTATGACTGGTAACGTATCTATGATTCCTTACTGGGTGATCACGAACAACTATCAAACCTCCAAGTCTAATGAGCATGATATCACCAAATAAATCGATCTACCACACACGGAGCCTCCGTCCTGAATGTCCGAAAGCAGGGTAAGATCACCCGCAACTCAGGCCGTAAGCCTCTGGCGTAAGGTAAGTTAGGTCGTGGAAAGTTCGTAGGCTCCAATAAAAGAGACGCCGTCAAAAGAGACGCCGTCAAAAGAGATGCCGACATGATATCTTCAGTTGCGACTGCATCACATTATCGAGGCAGGCAGGCATGTATGAAGCAACTCAAATTACCACACACACAACAAACACCAAAATCGACGTTATTGTCTCTCTTCCATTGTAACTTTTTACTTCTCCCTGCTATGTCACGAACAACAACGACAAGAGCCATCCAGCCACGTCCCCTTCCACCAGAGTACTATTCCCAAAATGCAGCCCAACCTCACTGAAACAAACGCCATCACGGAGGCCGTAGCCATTCACCGCGTTATTCACCCCGTGAAGAAAGAACGTCTAAGATCCGACCTGCACCCAAAATTGATCCCAAGAGTAAACGCCTCCCCCCTTCCAGCAGGTGAATGGTCGGGGGGGAAAAGCACCAAAGCCATCCCATCGCAGCATGCACCCCCCTTAGACGACGCGCAACCCTTCCCTAATAGACTCGGGTATCTCCCTCCGTCTCCCGCCCACTATGCCTCTCCTGTTCCTGCCCGTCCGGCCCCTACCAAGCCAATTCAGCTTGAGCAGCCGGCATAGCTCCTCCATTCTCCTGTTCCCCTCGTCGCTGCCGTCGCCCGTGACACCCCCGATGCTGGCGAGTATGCTCATGCACTGCAACATGCGTCCCACCATCTCGGTAACCTGCTTAGAGTCCTCGACGTTCTGCTCGCGCGTAAACGGGCGCATCTGGCCATCGCTCCCGGCGCTGGCATAGCTGACGTTGCTGATGGCACGGCTGCGTCCGCCGCCTCCTGCGCTTCCGTCGCCCAGGAGCGTCGTCGCATTCGAGTTATAGCTCGCCACGGACGGATCGAGGCTCATGGCTGTGCCGGGTCGCATCATACTGATAGCATCCGCGGGGCTCGACGACAGCGCCGGATCCGGTAGCGGAGATGCGAGGGCTAAAGAGGCGAATGAGGACGGGAGGAATTCGAGAGAGAGCCGAGAGAAGATGGCCTTGAGGGAGTCGTAGCGGGGGAGAATGACAATGTCACGGTAGGCCGTAAGTACGATGCGACGCACATCTAGGACTGCGGATGCGGGACTAACGTATGGACCGCTATCGGAGGACTGTGACTTGACGCCGCCCCAGAATTGACGGGCTTGGTCCGGGTTCATGAGAACGCCACAGCCAGAGAACTCCAGGTCCAAGGGTAGGAAGACGGCCTGCATGTATGGCAGAATCGAGGTGTAGGTAATGAGCCACATCTCGACGAGAGCCGGAATGACTTTATCCTCCTGTGTGCGCCGAAGAGTATGGTCCAAGGAAGCGAAGCCGGTCGACAAGAGCTCGCGCAAATCCTCGAGAATAATGTTGGGCGACATGCGTTGAATGCAATATTGAATGTGCAACGTCACCAGCCTATTGAAGTCCTCCACCGGCTGTCGCAAATCTTCGCCTTCAAAAATGACGAGCATCTTGGCTTTCAAATACGGCCAGGCATCGTCGAGCGCCATGCTGTTGAGGCCGTATTTGCCTGCGTCAATGGGTTCGGAGAGATACGACGACTGATGCGTCAATGTCGGCAGGCTGCTTGGACCTGGCCATTCCGACGGGAGAGAACTCGACTCGACGCCGAGGTTGCTGCTCTCTTTTTCAGTCTTTTTGTCCCTTCGTCCCTTGCCAAACGACGTTGCAGTCGGGGCCGGACTAGGGGGTAAGTTGAAACTGTACAAACTCGAGGGGGCGCTGGGGTCTGTTGGTTTCGAATTGCTCGATGCGGAAGACAGCGGGAGATGGTAGTCATCCTTGAGCTTGTGCTTTTGCCGCGACAAAAAGTGATGTTTCTTTTCCTTTTCCTTGCCCTCCTTTTCCATGGTGGGCGTCTCGGGCACTGCTCTGATGGTTGCGGACGATGCGTTATTGAGATTATATATAGATTGACCGCTGGTATCGATGAGACTATTCGTGCTGAAATTCCCGCGTTGTAATGATGCGAGCGCGCTGCCGATCTTGCTCGGACTAGGGAGCGGTTTGTCTTTAGGGTCGCCCTTGGTGCCGATCTTGACCGGACGGGAGAAGAGCTTGACCTTTGACTTTTCTGGCTTCGGCTTCGGATCTGGAATAAGTTGCGGCGTAGGATTGATAGGACTGTGTTGCTGTTGCTGTTGCTGCTGCTGATGCTGCGACTGGGGCAAGCCAGGCGATGTCTGCCCCGATCGCGGGAACGCTGCGTTTGCTGCTGCGTTGGCTGCGTTCGCTGCCGTGGTCGCGGCGGCGGAATGGCTTCCAAGTAGGCCGTTGTGGTATCCCTGAGTTCCAAAGCCGCTCTCTCGTGGACCGCTTGCCTCTGTCAGGCTTAGCATAGGCGGGCTGAGTGGACCCTTTCCACTGCTCCCCCTCCTTGCGCTCTCGGCGTCTCCGTTGGCCGGGTTCGGGACGGTCTGCGATCGCTGTCGAGAGTGCTGGAGCTGTTGGTGCTGCTGAGTGTTCTGGTGTTGAAAGGCTGCCTGCGCCGCGATGTGGCTCGCGGAGAGAGCAGGGCTCGGGTGCTGTTGCTGGTGTTGGTGCTGGTGCTGAAGTGTTGAAGATGAGTTGGCAGATGGGTGTGACATGCCCACCTGAGACAGGTTCGAGAGGCTCGTCGAGGGCAGCGTCGAGTCGAACAGGCCGGGCGTCTGGCTGTGCTTCCTCGAGTGTCCCTTGGTCAAAGGGCTCGCGGTGCGGGCAGCGGCGGCAGCGCTCACACTCCCGCTCAGTTCGCTTCCTCCTCCTGAGATAGGGCCTACTGGACCTCCGGGCGTGGTTCCCGACCGGTGAGCAGTCGGGCGCGAGAAGTTTTGCAGGCTGGCGGTGCTCGAGTTGGCCTGGGCGGTAAACTGAGCATAGATCGGGGTACTGGTGGAAGGGGCGGCGGGCGCACTCGGAGCGTGAGATCGGGGCTTGACGAAGTGAATGGCGAGGTTCTCTTCGCTCGATGACGACTCGGCGCGGGCGGGCGGTCGTGGACGTTGCGGGTGCGGTGCGGTGGAAGCTGTCGAGCCCGGTAAAGGGCTGAAGCTGCCCGGCGCTCGGGGCGGCGGGGGTCGTGCTGGTTGCATTGTCGTGGATGTGTTAGGGTTCTGTTACATCTTGGGATTTTCGGACGATTCGAAGATCGGGTGGAGGAGTCTCGAACGTGTGTTGTGCTTGGATCGGTCTGTAAAAGTGAAATGGTTGGTTTGTCGAGGGCAAGGGCAGTATAGAAAGGTTGTTTGTCCGATCGGGCGATCAAGAGCACCTTGAAAGGGTGAGATGTTGTGGTGGTTGTGGTGGTGGTGCTCGAGGATTGAGAAACCTGGAAAGCTGAAAGAAAGAGTGGTGGTGATGTAAGAAGGCCGGGGGAATACGAGGTGAGGGAGGAAATAGGGTGGTTATGAGAAAGCGCGAGGAGTGGATTGCGCCTCACCCTCACAGAGCCGAAGTGTGAGGTAGACAAGGAACACACAAAGATCAGCATCAATGCCCTCTGTACCCGGCAAGGTATTGCTGCGATCCAGTAGGCAATCTACCTTGGCAAGTGTCCGTAAGATAGGTACTCCGTACACGGAATGGGTCCATCGCATCTTACCTTGCCGGTGCCCTGCACGTAATTATACCTGGCTGTCTATCCGTATCAACGCATCGCTTGCCATCGGTCAGCGGCCGCATCTAGGTCACTACTAATTAACCCTGCACCATCGACTCTCGTTGCTGAGGAAGCGAGCAAAACGGGCGGCCGTCTTCGCTTGCGGTGAGCAAATCCCCCCAATTGCAGTGCATCCAACAACCTAACCCCCGCGGACCAAATCCGGGTCAGCTCCCGTCAGATTTCCCATGTCACAGATGGCCATGCTACCTCACCTACCATACCCTGTCCGCCAGAACCAAGGAACGATGTCTACTGCTCGACAGTCTAGCGCATTGTGCGGCGAACCAGCCATGAGGTTCCAGCATAATTACATAGTAATTACTGCCCTGAGTCCTTTTCTTCTGCCCCCACCTCATAGTCCTGACCATGATCCATCCCCCTTGTTCCCACCACTGACGCGCCGCGGGTTGCGACCCTGGCACGACCTGGGCGGGCGCATCCATGGCTCATTAGTAGGCTTGAGGGGGGCCGGCAGGCGGGCTGACTTAGTGTAATCAACCCCGCAGTTGTTCCAGGTTCCATCTTCAGCGGGACATTGGATTGGGGCCAGCTGGAATGGATGGAGGGAGGGGCAATTGTTCTTTCCAAGCCAACCCCAACGAGCCGCACTCAATTTTCGTCATACCTTTTATTTCCCTTGTTTTTGGCATCATCTAAATCAACATATCGCAACAACAGTGTAGCCATCCATCCAACCCACGAAACCACGACATCCCCAACTCAATAAACAATGGCAGACACAAACAGCACCGCCGCCGCTCCGGCCCTGCACTTCTCAGCAACCTACCAATCCCCCACAAACGAACCCTTTACCTTCTCCGAATCCCTCCCCGCCCCGCCATCCTCCGCGCCCGGCGACAAGTCCGCCTACCTCAACGCCCTGCGCAAGTCCATCAACGCCGCCCAGGAGCACATCAACAAGGAACTCACTGCCCGTATGGAAGAGGATAAGGCCAAGGAGGCCGCAAAGAACGGTGGCGCCACCGCAACCAAGTTGGCCGTCGACGAGGCGCTCGAGGAGGAGAATTACGGCGAGGAAGCACCCCCCTCAGACGACTGAATCAAAAGGGCGGGAGGGAACATAAACAAGCAAACATCTCGTTTTTGTTTGTATTTGTTGTTGTCTTTTTCACGGCGCCAATCGTACATTCTGTGCCACCTATATACGGGGTATTGCTGTATCATGCTGCCGCTCTCAAAAACCCAAGGCTATGCGAGTACCAATATGTACCAAGAACAAAAACACAAGCAACGACACCAAAACGCCTCAAACTACCGCTCGACAGCCCGTCCGCCCGTTTCTTGCCAATCCTCGATCACGAAAACCTCCGAGCCCAGTTTCCTGCCCGAGAGCTTTGCGGTCGCTGCGACGTCGCCGTGTTGAAACACGCATAATGGACCACGTTGTTGTCCGGAAGAACCGACACCACGCTTCGCCCCAGCCTCTTGTGGCAAGCGCCGCATAGCCGCTCTTCAGTGATCGTCACCCTTCTGTTGCGCCCACCCTGACCGCCCGGTATGCCGTCGCCAAGGAGCAGGAGAGCTTGCGTCGATACCAGCTCCGTGTCTCGCAGCCGAGCTACGATGCGCGACTCGTTCACGACGCTGTTAGCAGACCGAATTCTGCCACGGAAGTATGACTCGAGATCGCGAACAGGAAGATCGTCAGGAATCAGAGAGAGAGTTGATGCTGCCGGTAGACGCGATCCGTGCCTCGACAGTAGCTCGAGAGCCGGGTCATGTGCTGGTTTATGGGGTGGCGGTGGAGTCAAGTATAGCGAAAGAAGGGTGTGGTAAATAGATGGAGCCGAATCCTCGGGATCACCTGCTGATGATGGGCGTCGTGACTGGTCTGGAGACGAAGGCCTAGAGTCTCTGGACTTATGTACGATATTACAATACCTGAAAGAAGTGATTAGCTACGGTCGTATACCACTAGAGATGCGGTACTCACTCTTCGGCTTTCGCGTAGTTCTTCATCTTGAAGACGTAGATTTCCAGTGCCTGCTTGTGCGAGCCCATGTTGCTCAGCACTATGGCTTGAGCTTCGTAGAAAGCAGGATCTTGACCGTGTTAGTTGTGACTGATACAAGCCATCGAGGGGCATCCACTTACCGTCGCGTGGGATGAGGCTGAATGCCTTGCTAAGACTGTACTGGCTGCTGGTCTTGAGGAACTGCACGAAACGATCCATTTCTGCATCCCATTCATCGTCCCGTTTCTTTTCCTTCAAATGCTTGATAAACAGCTCGACCAGACGATTGTGGAAATCCGGAGTTGACTCGTCAAGCTCGGAGATGATGTGCTCCAGGTACTGCACCTCTAATCCTGGATCAATCCCGCCCAGGAAGCGAGCGATCCGGCCACGGGGTAACGTCTCGGCGTTTTCAGAGTCTGCGATAAACACTTCCATGGCCAGCTTTGGATCCGCTCTCAAGGTCCATTCCGAGTACTGCAGGATGAGATCAATCTCAGACGGCGGTAGCGTCTGAAGATAGATAACTGTCCTTTGTGGCCCATGCAAGCCTGGTGCAGCCTCGTCCGGTGTCTCGGCAGTTCCAAAGCGCTTAAGAAGCTCAAGCGCCTGCGAGTGAAGCTTCTTGCCGCTGAAGAAGTCAACCAACTCGTTGTATCGGCTGTGTGAAAGCAGTGCCTCGTTAACGACGTCTGGATCGCAAAAGTTCGGGAGACGGAAAAGGGGCCCAGCTAGAGCAGGCCTGGTCATCATGTAAGTCCGGAACAAAGCGGTGTCGACAATTCGCGACGTCCTCCGGATCTCTCCCTCGAGTTGGCTCCCCGATTCATCATCGTGCGAGCCGGACATGAAGCTCTTCATTGTCTCTTCATTGGAGCCATTGGTATCTGTCCGCTTCAGCTTGCCAGTGCTCGGGTCGATGACCCTTTGTAGACGCGTTCTTGTTCCGACAAGATAACCAGCCAGAGATGTGACAGCAGCCAAGAGCTCCTCGCCCTCAAGCGGTAGGTTCTCTGTGGGTTTGCTTCTGATGCTCCCAGTCTCTTCGACATCTGTCGCGTCTTTCTTGGATATGATCGAAGCAGCATCTGGTTGCACCTGTTTGCGAGAGCCCATGAATAACTTCGCAAAGCCAACGCCTCCTTTTGCCGGGGATGCGGGTGTTTCCGCTGCATCTTCCTTGGCCTTATCCCCATTTGTTTTCTGCTGCGGTTCCTCCTCACTCTCCTTCTCATCGCTACCCGATTCATCCGGTTGCGCTCCGTGCGCCCAACCAGACATCTCCCCGGCAATGGATGGCGGGAAAAGCTTGAGAACTCGCTCAGGCGGTGCGTGAACATCGTCTTCGTTGAAAAGATCCATCGAGTCGTAAAACTTTTTTTGCTTAAACAACATTTCAGCCTTGAGCATTTTGACCTCCCGGAGAGTCTCCTTCTTGTTCCGGAGGAGGGCGTCCTCAAGCATGTTAAGGATGCTGACGGCCTCGTCAAATTTGCCCTTTTCTACCAACTCATCGATTTGTGAATCGTAGTCGGTAGCCCCCATTTTCCACACACATCGGTCGCTGGAGATGTGAAACCCCTTACCCGCGTGGGCGAGACTGACATTAGGTGGCGGAAAGTGAAGTTGCGCCGCGCCTGGAAGGGGTATGGTCTGCAACAGGTGCAACGTCTCTGGATTCCTAACTTCAAGCGAGCCTTTTGACGGAGCTTGCAAGGCCAGGATGTATGGGTACGAGTAGCCGATCTGCTCAGGAGCCGCTTGCCAAGGAATCTGTCGTTTTTCAACCGGCTTTCCTTCGTCCGTAATGAACATGGAGTTGATATCTTTGGCCAGCAGCAATTCGCCTTCGGCAAGCTTCGCAGCGAGCGGCTTGGGCATGTACCCTCCGAGGCCCATATAGCCCATTCCAGCGCTGCTCACCGCTCCGAAACGACTAGCCTGCCCGCCTGACGCCGCGGAGCCTGGGCTGTTGATATCTTCGACCTCATGGGTGACTACGTCGACCAAAACGTATCCCGCGTTCATTCCGCATACGATCTTTGTCGCGCTGGCCCATGTGACGGTTCGTATCGATTCCGGTAACGTGACTTCCCCAACGTCGGCGCTCAGCTCGCTTTCATGCCAGCTCCATAGCAGCAATCGACGACGGACAGCCACCGCCAGGCGACTTATAATCTCTGGTATTCCGGTTGCTGCATCTTTCACGATATTTGATGTGACGGCAAAGCAGGTGGCGTTCTTCGTTCGCGAGAGAGTCTCCAGGGGCTCATAGGTTCCGAGGTCATGGAGGGATACGTAGTAATTCGACAACGACACAAGAGTGTTTGCCTCTTTGATCACCGCGAGCTGCTCAATGGCCCTGTTCGAGAACTTTTCTACCTCGCGCAGCAGGTCCGTAGGTTTCTTCGGCTGTTCTGTCGTCGGGTTGGTTTCGGTTGCGTCTTGCGAACCCGCCGTGGTAGGTTCAGAGGAGCCATTGGCCTGGGTCGGCGACGGAGGCGGTAGCTCGTTGAGGCGGTAGATGCGAAGAGCTCCGCTGTTAAGGCCTACGAAAACACGATCGCCTACGTCAATTCATTAGATGAGGCTGCTCTGGTGAGAATTATGCGACTCGGGAGGAGCGCACCATGCGCGAGGATTGTCTCAATCTTGGACTTATCCCGTTGCTTTAGCTCTATGATCGGCCGAGCTGTAAATGCCGAAAGCATGGCGACTGCCAGCTCACCGAGCGAATATTCTGTGTGTTTACTATACCCTCATCAGAAGGGTGTTTCGTAGAGGGAGCGCCTAGTTTGTCACAGTAGAGCGTCAAGATGCAATCATGACGGCGCGCGTGTGTGAGAGAGATTGTTGAGCTCCAGGTATCGGTTCGGGTATGGCTGGGCGAAATGCGCCGTCTGGCGGTACGTCAGGGCGAAGTCTCCACAAGGGAGCCGATGACCTCTTTCTCTGCCCAATCCGGACTAGCGTCGCTGCCACCCTTCCACCTGGAGCAACCTGTCTCCACCTCCTTCAACCTGTGCTGTTTACAGAATCTGATTGGCTGGCGGGCTTACCGGGGTTCGCAGAGCATATTGGCGTCACATGCATAGAAGCTTACTTTCAACATCATTTCATGTTCACTACGTCAGAACATCTCACCATTCCACTTGCAATTTAGAAGGCATCAGCTGAAGTTGGGATATTCAGCAGATACCTGCATGTGTATCCTGGTCCTTGCCTGAGTAAACGCATTGCAGTACCATTCTATCGCTTACTCCAGTCTACCTTACATACAAAATGAGAGCAGTAAAAGCTACCAACCAGAAACCAGGGAAAAGCCAAGTGTAATATGTGAACCGGTGTCTATGTTCCGACCGCAGGCTTCCCTTTGGAGACCCTTTGGATTTATGCCCTTTTTCAAACAAATCGAAGGAAACGCAGCCCAGCATTCTTTCCTTTCAGGCATACGATACAGAAATCAACGACCAAATGCCTGTACGTAGCGGCCACGTAAAGACAAGACCTTTAGTCCAGCCCAGCGACCCTCATGAGGCCATATCCCAAGGACACGACGACGACCAATGTGAGAATACTGCTGGGCACACCTCTGCTGATGAAATGTTTCACTTGGAGGTATCTCTGGCCCGTCGGGTCTTCCTTCATAATAGCAGCTGGATCGTTGGTCAGTAATCTGCCGGTGTTGGGGAAGCTGAAGTAACTCACTCATGTTGGGGAAACCACTTGTAGGCAAACCCATGGCGGCACTGCACATCAAAACACCACCCATGACCAACAAGTTCGGATGGGGTTCGTCCATGTTGGAGCCAACATCAAACACCAACGGCAGGATAATCAGAGCTGCGACCGTGTGGCTGATGAAAGTGGCGATGACGAGGATAAGGGCTGAGAAGACGACGAGGACAACGTAGAGACTCATACCCTCGACCTCCTTGGTAACGACGCCAGCAACAGTGTGCAGAAGGCCAGATGACTTGACGGCCTTACCTAGAGACAAACCTCCGGCAGCCAGAATGATGATGGTCCACGGGAAGTTGTTGAAGTCCTCCTTGGTCAAGATACCAATGCCAAAGAAGAGGACGATGGGGATGATGGCGATAACACCCATGTCACCAAAGATGGACTCCATCTGGTGGCTACCGCACCACAGGCCAATGGTGATGAGCGTGACGATGGAGACGAACCATTGGATGCCTGTGAACTTTTCCTTCACAGGACGGATCGGAGCAATGGTGGTTCCCTTGCTCGGTTGGAATGTGATCAATAGCAAGATCCAGATGAGGAGCAGCGAGACGATGCCGACAGGGATGACGATGAAGAACCACTGGATCCAGGTAGGCGCGGGTTTCATGATACCAATAGCGACAACATTCTGCGGCGAGGCAATAGGGGAAAGCATACCGCCGATGTTGGAGGCGAGCGCGATTCCCATGATGACAGCCTTGGACATGTTTGATTCCGAGGGCAGAGTTCGCAACATGGGCTGCAGCACAAGTCAGTGGTGATATCAAAAAAGAAGAGGGCGAAGGAAAACTAACCTCAATGATAGAGAAGCAAAGAACTGGCGCAGCTACGTTGCTGATCAACATGCTAGCAAACGCCGCAACGAGCATGTTGGCAATGAGTACAGTGCGTGGAGTGGTTCCGGC
This sequence comes from Colletotrichum acutatum, assembly GCF_030867785.1. Taxonomy (NCBI): domain Eukaryota; kingdom Fungi; phylum Ascomycota; class Sordariomycetes; order Glomerellales; family Glomerellaceae; genus Colletotrichum; species Colletotrichum acutatum. Next base: position 92,107 of record NW_026849045.1, on the reverse strand, counting down.
CTTGCTAAGGACAAACGTCGCGAGTCGCTTGTCAATCTTGCACTTGGACAGAGCCGCAGCCAGAGTGAATCCACCGAGCAGAAGCATGATGACGGGTGTCCACATGGCCGAGAAGATGTAGGCCGTGGTGGCCTTGGCATCAAGCCTCCTGTAGGGCTTTTCTTCAGAGCGAACGACAGTCAAAACGACGCAGAGGAAGGGTATCATGAGCGACGTAACGAATAACGGAATGGCCTATCTTGAGGTTAGCATCGACCATTTGCATTCAATCCAGAGAGAACTCACCTCCGTAGCCCAAAGGATGCTGACAAACACAAGCAACGCCAAGCAGTTCTGTTGCTCGGGCTTCTCCATGATGGGGAGGAAAAGGAGAAGGAGGAAAACGCCGACAGCAATCAAGAGAGTGAGCAGAGGCGTGTTGGCAACCCACGTCGGCACAACAAAACGGCCTACGGGAGTGACCACCTCCTTGGTGATTGGGGCAAGCTCATCATCGCCCTGCAACCGCCTGGATCCCGTCGCTCCGTCCCTTCCCAGGAGCCCTCTGCCCAAGCTCGCAGCCTCTGCGCGACGCTCCATACCAATCATGTCTCGCCAGACAGTGTTACGCTCCCAAACAACGTGTTCGCGGAGGTGAGATCTCAGGTCTCGCTTGGCAAGTCCCTCGTCGCCTTGAGTCACAATCTCGGCGTACGCCTTCTCCATCTTGGAGATGTTCTCCTCGATACTCTTGATGTTTTCCGGCTTGAAGGGGTACGCTGAGTCGATGTTGGCAGTCATGTACTTGACCCGCAGTTCCTTGTCGAGAATCTTATCGAATTTCTTCAAGACCTTTCTGAAACCCGTCCGGTTCAGTTGCACGTACGACTTGAGCTCGCAGAGCGAGACGTAGAGGCTGATGATGCGCTTCTTAAGCATGATGCCTGAGGAATAGAGGAAGGTCTGATCCGGCATCTCGTCATTCGCCGTGCTGTACCGCCGCAGCGATCTTCCCAGCGTCAGATCGGTTGAAGCAGTCATATCGGTGACCGAGTGGCCCAGATTCGGGGCAGTCTTGCGTCTGCCGCCGCCAAGGCTTGAGCGACTCTTCGTCAAGCCGGTGGTTTCATCATCGTCCTCATCATCGTCACTATCCTCCATGTTGCCATCAATCGAGACGGAAGTTCTCCTTCCGTTGACGGAAAGTCCCGGCCGAGAGGCGCTGCCGAATGAACGTCTGGGTTCGCCATCGTTTTCGTCGTCCTCTGACGAGTGGTTGCCAACATCTCCCAAGAGTTGATTGACTTCGTCGAGGAGCTCGCCCTCCTTGGATACGTAGAAGGAGCAAATCTTCTCCAATTCTACACCAAGCGCACGGCTAAACACATCTTCGGGTTCTTCGTTTCGAATAAGAGGTCTTGATTCGACGTCGCCTGTGGAGGTTTGGTGGACTGTCTTCTCGAGTTGGTAGATACTGCAACGCAGAGTTAGTTAGTCACCTAGGTCTTAAGGACATGGCGCGGCCAGAGGAGGCGCTGGGTACTCACAGCTTCTTTAGGTTGCTGTAGGCAATGTAATGACTGCTCCAGTCCGGAACAGCATTGAACTGGATGCTGTGTGAGAACTTCATATCGTCCTGTTCGTCGAGCCACCGTCTCTTCCAAAGTTTTTTCTCTTCTCGTCGGGCGTCAAGGTCCTTTGCGGCCTTCTGAGCGGAGATGTTTTTGTAGTCGGCAAGCTCGTAGCTCTCAACCTGAGCAACGGTGGAGTTGCTGCTACTGTTGGTGGAGCTCCCTCCCCGTTCCCGAAGGCCTGTAGAAGGTTTATCGAGGTCAATTAGGACTTGTGGGCTTGCAGTGCCTGCTTGGTGGGTAGAGGAGGGATTACGAAGATCTGCTGGGGGCGGTATGGTGGCAGAAGGGTCGCGTGCGACTTCTTATCGGGCGATTGGTATCGGTATCGCGAAGCTGGTTCAAAGGGTCGAAATGGTGTTTAAGCTACTTGAATAGCATCCCGCGATTTCCTGGTGGCTGCAACACGTGGGGAAAGCGTTGGTCAACCTATTTCCCAGCTTGATGTGCGAGCCGCGTGACGATATAATTGGTTTCATTTAGGATTAGCGTAATCCAGTTCCACGGGCTGCCATCTCCCAAACGAATAGTGTCGATGTCATTGGTTGCTCGCCGCTCGGATGGAGCAGACAGAAGGCTCCAGGTTTGCGCCATGGCTTATGTAAGGCAGTGACGTGACTCGCATATGCTTCTATGGAGATATTGGAGATAAGGCCATAACCGTTTCTTCCACTAACCTTTACCATGTACCTTACCGTAGCGTTTCCCGACACCTACCTTACTCGACTCTGAACATCCCTCCATCCTGATTTTTGTCGGCGGAAGTGAAATGCCATTTGTTCGTTTCTAAACATCTACTTGCTTATCTATCTTTTTCTATCTCTAATGCCCAAAGAACATGTTTCGAGATCCAAAGTCTGCCCAAGTCCAAACACGCATCCATCATTTATAAGAATATTCTTTCCAACAAAGCTGACTTGCGAACAACCAAAGCCTCGCGCAAGGGTATCATTTGTTAAATGGTACAGGCTCAACAAGTATCAATAACACATCGCTGCTCACAATGAGTCCCGGAGTCTCGCCCGAAACCGCTCGCAGTTGTATTGTAGCCAAACCACAAGTGGGATGGTGGAGACAGACGCCGCCGTGATGAGCCACTTGGCGCTACTGTTGCTGGTGAGAGATTCGAAAACATGCTCTAACAGGGGGAACAACGCTCCAGAGGGGTATCGTAAAAGTGCAAGCGACGCGCTCGATGCAACAGCGTGCTGAGGTGACAGGTCGATGATGTACACAGCCGAAGTCATCTACAAGGCTCAAGTCAGTTATTGTTGGATCTTCTCGCAGGTGGCCTCGGATTCCGTGCCCCCGATGCTCGGTCTCCGGTCACATATCTGACTCTCTACGGAGTACCCGTACTGGGACTGAGATATTATGGGAACTCACGGTGATGGCGAACAATCCACTGCCAATAAGGTAGTTTCCAAGCAGGGGCACCAGGTAGGACACTCCAGGCCTGGCAGCCAGGTTGTAGATGATCAGACCGACCACGACAAGGATAGCTGCCAGATTGAGAAGTGGGAGCCGGTGCTCGGGCAGCCTCTCCCCGCCGCGAGCCAACCTCTTCACGACGACGTCGGTGAGAAAACCAAAGATGAGAAGACCGGTGAACATGCCAACACCCATGCCCGCGAATGCCAGGCCTGCTTCTGCGGTGTTGAAGGAGTACACTGCCTTGTATGTCATCGGAACGTCAATGTACAACCACACCTGGAGGCCGTAGAAGAACGATGTTACCAGGATAGCCGGCAGGATGCTCGGCTCCAAGATGAGGGAGAACGGGCGGATCGCGGCCTTGCAGAGCAGCTTTCTGAGAGACTGCTTCGGGGCAATGGTCTTCTCATCGCTCAGTTCCATCTCGAGGTCATCGGGACTGCCTAACACAGCGTACTTTCGCCGAAGGACCGGGAGATATGTCTCGCACATGAACTGATAAGTCAGAAGAGTGCTGATCAAGCCCTGTCTCACTTGTCAGCATGTCACTCAGGGTTCACACACGTTGTTGGAGACTCAAAACGCAGCCCTTGGTCCTTGATCGAAGCCTCCCAGGACGCCTTTTTCCTCCATGAAACGATTCTCACGAAGACGGCGTTAGGAAAGAAGGTAGCTTACCATCACAGCAAGAAACCCAAAGCAACCTCTCCATCCCCAAGCCTGGGCAATCGCGCCCCCGAGGGCCGACCCAATTGCAGGACTACAAACACTCCCGAATGCCATAACCGACATGGCGCGCGCACGCTTCTCCTTGGTCATGACATCCGTCGCCGTCCCGGTACCCTGGGTAATCGGGCTCGCGCCGGCGCACCCCGCCAGGAATCGGAAGACAATGAGCCACTCAGCCGACGGCGCGACCATGCAGGCCAAGTTACACGCGAGCAGAACCACATTGCAGACCTGGTAGACGGGCTTCTTACCAAACGTCTCGCTCAGCGGCGCGAGAAGTAACGGTCCGGCGGAGAAGCCGAGGACGTAGGCCGAGACTGTCAGGTCCGCTAGCGTGGGGTTGTCCTCGATCTTGAAGTCGTCAATCACCTGGTCCAACGCGGGGGTATAGACTGCAGAAGCCAAGGGTCTGGAGGGGGGGGAAGCGCCGTTGTCGTTAGCGTTTTTTGGTTCTTTAGTTTTCTCGCGGTAGCAGCGGCGCGGAAAGCTTCTCCCCAAGAAAATGCGCCGCTGCATGTCAACCATGTGGACAGGGTGGGATGAGCCACTTACGTGACGCAGGTGATGAACGCTACCACCAAGACGTGCGTCCACTTCTTCCTAGACGACCACAAGACCGGGTCGAAGGGTTCACGCTTTTCCAGTTGGGACGTCTTTGGCGCGAGGCTTTGATCGGCAGTTGCTTCCGCATCCGCATCCTCATGCTCTTCCATTAAGAAGCAGGTGACTTCTTCTGGGGTTTTGTCGTCCGAAGACCGCCATTCTGAACTCTCGACGGCCTGTTTTTCGGCAGGATGCGGGCCTTGTACGGTGCCGAGCTGGTTTGACGGCATACTTTTTTTTTGTGTTGTTGAGTAGGTCGTTCGGACGTGACGTAGAGCCCCGTCAATGTCGCGAGAGCTTGCTGATCTTTTCCCTTGTGACAATCGGCGGTGGTTTGGTCTGGAAAAGTATACAAACTGGGTTCGGCCAAAATCCTGTATGCGGCAGACTACGAAAAAGAAACACGATACGTTGTCAACGCTGTTCGCTGCTTTGTCTTCTCTATGCCGGAGACAACAACATCAGAAAGGGGGATGGCAAGTAGGGAAAATCCCATCTCGCAGAGAGTCTGAACGAAGTCCGGATTGTTCGGCTTCATGGAGGACCCTTGGCGTCGAGAGGCGTATCAGATTGGCCCCTCAGTGTTGCGTACGAACTTTAAATTCTAGCTTGTAAAGTGGTTTCATTACGGCAGCGTAGTATTGCATAAGTCGACCAAATATTGCGTCTTGCGCTTCACATGTCGACTACACATTTGGAGACCATGTCCTAGCCATCGTGTAACCGTCGAGGTAAGCGATGTTCCGCCGTCTCAACTGTAAGGGTTGTAAAGTGCGCATTCATACTTTGGCTGACCACGCCGTACAGACTTTCCACTAGACTTAGATCTCTCATTCATGAACGGAACGTCAAACTGGCCCCTCAGAAACGGCAGGTTTCTATCAGACGACGAAAGCAACCCTGATGCGGGGGATAGGGAACGGTGCGGCGGCAGTTGTAGTTGAGGTTCAGAAATCAAGACAATAAAGATGACACGATCTTCCACAACAAGAGGGGAGAAGTTGGCTCATGCGTACTCACCGCCAAACCAGCTCGACGCTCTCTTCGTACGACGTTGCGACAACCTCAGAATAGGTTCCGGGTGGATTCGGCCTCCTTCCTAAAGCGGAAATAAAAGTGATCCACTTCAGATATAGTGCTGGCCCGGGCCCTCCCCTCGGACTCTTGCCAAAGATGGACGGCCTAGACAAAGTGTCAGACTCGGCCAAGCCGCCTGTCGGGCATGTGGACGTGGAAAAGAACTATGAAAAGAGCAACGACGGTGACGACAACGTCACGAGTACGCCAAAGTTGGACGAGATGCGGCCTAGATTTTTTGACGGGACAGCTACTCTCACCATAGGAGGCCAAGTGGTTCTCATTCCCACGCCGAGCGCGGACCCGAGAGGTATGGTGATGATCTGCTTCTCTTTTGTTAGTCTCAATCACTCGACTCACGAGAAATGCAGACCCTCTGAACCTACCAAAATGGCACAAACAGCTCATCATAGGCATTATTGTCCTGTGTAAGTCACCGTGAACTTCAGAGTGAAATGACTTGACTTACACGAGGTGCGTACAGACGCAATATCCGGTCTATGCCTCATCACCGCACTATCCGCACTCATCGTTTTCATTATGCCCGACTACCAACGTGATGGAATTACGCCGGATCAGATCTCAAATCTCTTCACATTTCCGAACCTTTTCCTTGGTCTCGGAAATCTCGTGTCGATGCCGATCGCCGTAGCTATAGGCCGTCGTCCCGTCATACTAGCATCAAATGTGCTGCTCTTCCTCGCCGCTGTCCTGTGCGCAACGAATCGCAACTATTACTGGCACCTAGGAGGGCGTATGGTCGCAGCGTTCGCTGCAGCTCAGTGCCAGGCCTTGGCTTTGCTTATCCTACAGGTACGAGCTCTTTGGACAGTGAGTCTGGTGTTATAGGTTCTGACTTTGGTTTACTCCAGGATATCTACTTTCTTCACCAACGGGCACGCGTATTTCAGATCTATGCCTCCGCCGAAGTCCTTCTCAACTCCAGTCTGGTAATCGCATCCTCATACATGGCCGATGCTCTAGGCTGGAGGTCTTGGTACTGGCTCTTCGCAGGCCTCTCCGGCCTAGCCATGATTCTCACCTTCTTCTTCGTCCCCGAAACCGCATATGACCGGCCCATCGAGGCGTTCATGGGAAGCCATCCGACCGATAGGAGCAACCTCTTACCGGCAGTGCAAAACACCGGCCCGGACCCCATCAGTAGGAGCCGGTCCCCCGGACCAAAGTACGCAACAGTAGACGAGAGGCCCACCGCCGACCTGGAACACTTCAAGGAACGCACCTTCACCTCGAACCTGCGCATCTTCGTGTACAAGCCCACCTGGTCCCGGTGCTGGCTCTGCCTCAAACAAATCGGACAAGTCTTTCTCTTCCCCCACGTCCTCTGGGTCGCCATCAACAACGGGCTCTTCCAAGGCATCGACGTCTCGATCCAGATGACCTACGCAGAAGTCCTCGTCAAACCCCCCTACAACTGGGCCAACACGTCGGTATCCCTCATCCAGCTCGGCCAAGTTCTCATCGCACTTCTCTGCGTGCCCCTCATCGGCTGGCTGAGCGACTACGTCATCCGCTCCTCCGCGCGTCGCAACCACGGCGTCCATGAGCCGGAGAAGCGACTCATCGCCTGGATCCTGCCCATGGTGACGGCTCTGATCCTGACGGTTCTGTACGGGTACGTGCTCAAGAACCCGGTGCGGTATCACTGGATGGCCATCGTTTCCGTCGTCGACGGCTACCTCATTGTGCTGATGGGCGTCAGCACGGTCGGGACGGCGTATCTCATCGATAGCCACCCGAGCTTCGCGGGCGCTATTCTCGTCGCGCTGCCGGTGACGCGCGGTCTGGTGGGCTTTGGACTCAGCAAGCACACGACGACGTACATTGCCAACATTGGACCGGTCAAGACGTTCGGGATATATGCTGCTGTGAGTGCGGCATTCTGCTTGCTGGGGGTTGTCTTGTTCTTCAAGGGGAAGAAGGTGAGAAAACTTTGTGCCCAGATGACGCAGTGAATAAATGTACTTGATACGACTGGGTAAGGGAGGGAGTTCTACAAGACCCAGGGTTCTCTGGTCCGTAGATGCTCGATACTTCATGTACATATTTGAAACTGCTTTGGAGATCCGAGATGACGGAAATGCCTCGAATTCTTGGAGCTTGGCACTCGATATGTGATATCTCAAGAAGTGGAATGTCAACACCCGAAACTGAAGAAGAATCTCCGGACCTCTTGAAAGCAGTGTGTCTGAATCAACAAGTCTGATTATTGGCACACCCCGAGACAGTGCATGCCCTCTTCCTTCTGGGATTCTGAGGTGAATCGAATATTGTGTTTACCGATGCGAAGGGGAGTATGGCATAGCAGGACACAACGATATACTTTCACCGCTCGCAATTGTTGCAAGGACTCTTGAATCAAAGGATTTTTACTTCCATCTTCCCAAGACATGACCTCTCAGTCTTGAATGCACTCCTGGATGACGGAGGCTTCATGGTCCTTTTTCTAGCCCATGCTCAATTTCTCGTCTCAGTCGATAGGTTACAGTATTTCCCGAGTGAGCGACGAGACTGAGAGTCCATACCACTCATGGCGATTGGACGTCTGTCAAATACATACTTCCTCCGTTCACGGCTGTATGTCATCAGTTGTATTTTGTGTGATCAGTGACGGAAGAATCGACGACTTTTGCGATAAGACAAGTCGCAGAATAGGGATGATTATCATATAGTGCAATGGGAGATCTTGCAAAAAATTATGCCAAGGTAGCCATCATGAATAACAGCTATTGCTGGATGGTGCTCTGGAAATCAAGTGATATGCAGACATGGCTGAGTCAGCATATCTTCTTAGTCATCAGCCTTCTTTTCTGCGACGAGATTGTTGACATAGCAACGCGCTGAATAAACAGCTAAAGATTGCGACCACAACCAATTTATCCCACCATCGCCTGAACTCCTGCCGCACGTCATATGCAACTGCGATATTGACAGTACTCGAGATCATTCACGGCTGCAACTTCCAAATACCGGATTCACAAGAACGCAATCCCGAAAAGAAAACCACCCACCATGTCTTCCGCATTTCGAGAATCGTCGCTGTCCGCCAGCATCAACCGCCAGTCGCTGATGGCGACCCCATCCGTCGCCGAGACGCTGCCAAACGCCAACTTTGGCTTCGAAGAGCTTCGCGATCGCATGACCAAGTTCACCTCAAAGTTTGACGCCTTTATCGAACAGGGTCGCAAGCGCGTTTTGGAGGAGCGAAACGAATTCCGCATGAATGTGGCAGAACTACAAGGTACGTCGGGGAAAAGGGAAGGGAGCACTCGGAATCGAGCTCGAGGCATTACAAGGCGGCGAATCGGGCAAGGAAAACAAACGCTCACATACTATGACCCGCAGAGGACCAGCGCATGAAAAAGAAGGACATTGAGATCCTACAACTCAAGACGAGCACCCACCAACAAACCGTAGCCAAAGAAAAGGCCGAGACGCGCGAGATGCAGGCTTCGATCGCGCAGCTGTCGGAAGAGCGCGACAAGCACCTGGCGACGCGGGACGCGCTCAAGAAGCAAATCGAGGAGACGCAAAAAGAGATTGACGCCCGGCTGGCGGCGCAGCGGGCGCACGCGAAGCAGCTCGAGGCGCAGTCGCGCTTCAACGTGCCCGAGCTCGAGTTCTGGCAGCAGAACCTGGGTTTGCGGATCGAGGGCGCAGGCAAGGACGACCGGCTCAAGTTTGTGTACACGTACGTCGACGACCAGGACTGGGAGCGGGAGGCGTGGTTCGAGCTCAACACGGCGAGCCGGGACTACGATGTCCGGCACTGCCGGCCCAAGCTGGAGCGGGAGAGGGTGGAGAGGGTGCTGGACCAGCTTAATGAGACGAGGGAGCTGGCGGTGCTGCTCAAGGGGATGCGGGAGTTGTTCGTGGAGGCGATGAAGGCTTGAGGGAGAAATGGAGGGGAGGCTTTGGGGCTCTGGTTACTGACGAGGCTGACGATCACTATGACATCCTCTTTCCGTTTTTATTTTCTTTCTTTCAATGGATACCCACTTTGGCGCAGGTTTACTCATTACGCCTGTCTATAAGTCTGTTACAGGTATGGAGCAGTCTCGAAGCAGCAGTACATGTGATTAGTTTCGCGAAGTCTAGAATGCACTTGTTGTTCTCGATCATTGGAAGGGTCTCTTTGTCAATGACCATCCAACATGTGAAATCAGGAAAAAGTAGTGAGACTTGTGGTGGCGTATGCATGTCATCAGAGCTTCAGCCTCTGGGAGTTCAAAATCCCGAGTCTAGACCGTCGAAGTAGTGCAAACTTGAAGGCTTTCACAAGTTGCATATATCGGACGGGTCTGTGCATAAGAGTCCACTCATGTGTTGGGCTTTGATGCACAAAATGGAGGGTACTCCTCACAGTTCGAGGTATGCCGCCTGAATAACTTGAGCATCTGTACTATACAGGGATGACTTGGGCAACTTTGTCCAAGTTATCCGTACCAAAGTTTGTGCACGATGAAATCCAGAGCACGGTAGCGGAGAATTTCACCGCTTCAAGACATTAGCAGCAGCAGGTCAGCCTCTCTGCCAGCAAACTGTAAACTTTATTCCAACTTAACCATCCAATTTGAGTTCCTTCTCCTCCTCCTCTTGGTCTCATGTTTTCCCTCAATCACACGTGTACGGAGCACGGTATCACTTGCACAAACTACAGACTTGCAGCCTCTCGCTGTTCGGGTTTCCAAACAAGACAAAACGAACAAAACCAAAACTCTAGGAATCCTTCAACACACAAAGCTGCATCCCGCCGGAAACTGTGAACACAAGCACACACACACACACCCTTGTCTGCGGCAGAAATGCCCGAGGCTTAGCTCCATTCTTCTCAGTCGACTGAGCCACTCATGACTCGGGATCTCGACCCTCCGAAGCCGTCCAGCAAGATCTGAATGATTCATTATCTCTCCCTCCCATTCGCCTGTTCCTGTCCCCTTTCCAAGGCTTTCCAAGGCACAATCTATCCGTACGGTTACCCGATCCCCCGACCGCGAAAAGACTCACACCATTCCCCCCCTCTCGCGTACCACCAAAAAATTCTCCTGCTGCCCAGAGCTCCGCTGTCGCTGCATTGCTGGTCCCTCCCCAGGAAGCCTGTCACCTGTCATTCTGCCGCTCAACCCTTGCGCTAACAGAAAGAGGACGAGACTGGAGCCCTAGGCTGAACCGGCAATCGGCAAATGCTCCAAGAGCCCATCGGGCTTCCCAAAGAAAGAAAAAGAGGCCCTGAAAACAAGCAGGGGCCCGGCCGCAGAAGAAACCAGCGAGGGGCCCGACCATCACCTTGCCAATCCCGGATTCCCGGACAGCTACTCCGCCCATATTCCACTCCGTGCTGATCCACACACTTGACGGTAGTACGGTACGGATAGGCCTATGCCTCTCGCCCGCTGCCGCTCGATCACGGGCAGCACCGGCTCTCTGACCGAGCCGAGTCTGACCTGAGGTGGACACCCGGTGACGCGGCACTGACACCAACGTCCCCGCCTTCCTCTCTCTTCCCTTTTTCCCTGCCATACCGTCCCGTGTCCGCTTCCGCGTCCGCCCCCCACGCCGGCCTTCCGACTTCCCATGGCCTCCGATGCCGCCAACCACCCAAGTCCTGCCGGCTCCGTGGCTTCATCGGTGACCCCCGGCCTGAATTACAATAGTAATAAGCGTAGTGCTCCGGACCATCCAAGCCCGGCTGGCCCCGGGAATGCCGAAGTTGTCACTCCGGCCGGCGCCGGCACGTCGCCCGCTTCTCAACCACCCGGCGACTCCAACAAGAAACGCCGTGTCGGTCCTGGCTCCAGGGGCGTCGCCAACCTGACGCCGGAGCAACTAGCCAAGAAGCGCGCCAACGGTAAGCACAACTTGTCTTTGCTCACTCGCTCATCTCACCATGCCTCATTGCACCATGGCTTCTCGTACTCCGTGATTTTCATCTTCCATCCCATTTCAGCATTCCTTCGAAACTAGTGCTCGCTGTCGTCCTCACCACCCCCTGTCCACTCACTGCACATCACCCTCGTACACATACATCTTTCTCCACAACATTGACTGACCCCTCCTCTCCCCTTCCCACCTCGATGACGACACACCCGCTAACCGAAGTTCCCATCGGCCCCGATCAGACAGGGAAGCCCAGCGAGCCATCCGCGAGCGCACAAAGAACCAGATCGAGACCCTGGAACGCCGTATCCAGGAGCTGACCTCCCAGCAGCCCTACCAGGAGCTGCAGGCCGTCCAGAGGGCCAAGGAGGCCGTCGAGGCCGAGAACGCGGACCTGAAGCGCCGCCTGGCTGCCTTCATCGCCTCTATTCAGCCTTTCATCTCTACTTCTCCACCGAACCAACGTAAGTCCCTTCCTCGTGTTCACATCTCGTGAATCCGTTACGCTCGTGGACGTATGTGTATCTTTGACTAACACCATATCAAACACAGCGCCACCGCCGCCGGCAGACCCGCACCCTGCCGTCTTCCCATCCCCCAGCGGCAGCTACTCCCACGTCCACCAGCACAACGGGCCCATCTCGGCGCACAATGCCTCGACGCCCAACAGCGCGGCCTCTCCCGCCTCCATCGACCCGACCGCCGGCTGGCAAACGACGCCCAACGGCAGCGGCGGCGGCGGCGGTGGTGGTGGAGGTGGCGTCCCGGATCTATCTCCCCCGAACCACATGTACGCCGCGAGCAAGATGCTCGACCAGCAGCGGCAAGGGCTCCGCCACGGCCTCGACTTCGGCCCGGAGAAGCTCGGCCTGGACTTCCTCCTCCTCGACCAGAACGCCCGTGTCGGCAAGATCCAGAGCGGCGTCAACGGCGCCCAGGACACGCCGAGCTACAACCACGTGCCCATGAAGCATGACTGGACCGGCGTCGGTCCCGTCACACACAGCCGGAGCCCCTCGCTCAGCGGACCGACCGTCCACACCCCGCGGTCACAGGTAGACTATCCTCAGCAGTCTCAAGGCCAGCAGCAAGGACAGCAGCCGTCATCCTCCGCCCCCCCGAATCCCGAGCCCTAGGCCACCACACAGCCGAAGTAAAAAACTGCGGCCCAACCTGCCCCCTCGACAGCCTCCTCCTAGACTTCCTCCACGAGCGCCGCCAACGCGCCGCCGACGGCCTCTCCACCCACGAAATCATCGGCCCGCGCTACCCCAGCGTGCTCTCCCTCCTCAACCCGGCGAACAGCAAATACTCCCACCCGCTCTCCAAAGTCTTCACCGACATCCTCGCCACCTTCCCCGACCTGTCCGCCCTCCCGCAGCGCGTCGTCGTCCTCTACATCATGTTCCTCATCATGCGCTGGCAAATCTCCCCCACGCAAGAAAACTACGACCGCCTGCCCGAGTGGGCGCGCCCTCGCCCCACGCAGCTGTTTACAGAGCACCCGGCCTGGATCGACCACGTGCCGTTCCCCGCGATGCGCGATAAGCTGTGCCGCGACTATAACCCGCGCGAGTACCTCTTTGACAACTTCTTTGTGCCGTTCACCACGACGCTGAGCCTCAACTGGCCGTACGAGGAGACGGATACGCTGCTGCAGGTGCCGGAGTCGGATGAGGTGCTGATTAACCCCGTCTTTGAGCGGCACCTGCGGAGGCTGGAGAATTGGACGTTGGGCCAAGCTTTCAACCAGACGTTTCCTAAGCTGAGAGAGACGTATAATTTGAAGGAGTGAGCTGGCTTGGCCTACGGAACTTGGTTACACCATGGGTCTTTTGGTGGACATGACCGAGTCGACGAGAGATCAACTTCTCGGCCATGGGATCATCTTTTTTCACACTCTTTGCACTTTTCACTCGGTACATAGGGGTTTTTCAAGGCTTTTAAAGGGAAAGCGGGGAGGGAACGGTTTCTTTCCCATGGCGTTCACGTGAGGTATATATCACTCATACGGCGTACCTTTTGACAGTAGTCATCATGGGTAAAGCCATATTGCTTGGCTTATTTCTATCTCACCAAGAATTAGGGTTAGGAAAGGGAGGGGGGCCTCTTTTTGTGGTACAGACGGCGGCGTACGGGAGGCGGATTGGAAAAATAACACGGCACTTAATCTTCGATATATACGCAATTGCGCAATCTAAGGGGAGATGTTCATCAATATTAGCCCTGGTTCTTTCGCTCGTGTTGATGTTATGTTTGTTGTCAAGGCATCTGGGTACGGTCTCACGTCCTGGCTGTATTTCATGATCGGTCAGGAGGCTTTTGATATCGATTCTGGTCGATTTCAGGGGGTGGTGATGTTGAATTTGCGGGCCATCATTTTGAATTCGTGGGCTATCGCCCAATGAGAGATCACTTCTTCTTCTCTTCTTATGCTTCAACAGACGCTATCATTCATCGACTAGTCCGGTTGAAGGGCAAAAGGGTCTCTTCTCTCCTATCTCCCACAGATACTTCGTTTTTAATGTTGTTTCTATGCAAAATTAATTACACCGTGGGAATCTGTCTTGGTTTCTACACATAACCCCCGCCCTGGCAGGATTTACTCATGCCAAATACGATATAACGTAACTTGAGGTACACGTACACCGAGCACGAACATAGGCTCAGAGCAGGCCGAGAAATCTTGACGTTCAAAACTCAAATGCCAAAAGTACATCTGACCTAGAAGCAGACAATTCAGTAAATGCAACATCACACCACCAAAACTCCCCTGATGCCATCGACAAGCACACATAACAGGGCATATAACACATCAAGAGAGACACCTTCACGTCAGTCAATCATGTCTTCCTCCTCAGATATCCACGGGCTGTGTGTATGTAAAGTGAATCATACTTAGTAGATCGTCCTGTGAGAGCGGATCCTGACGCTCGCAAAGTCCAAGGTGCTGAATCACACAGTCCATACTAAAGAATCCTCCTTTAATCACAATTCGTGTAGAGGTTGCAGATCTCCACGAGTAACCCTTTTTCTCCGCTCCAAAGGCACTAACCCTCTTGATTCTTTCCCTGGCTAATTCCATAATTGCCAAAAGACCTTTTCGGACCAAAGCAACCCTTTCAACTATCTCCTCTCTCTACACAACAAAACACCAACAAAAGGGGATCGTCACTCGCTCCAAAGTAAGTCTCCGACCCTCTCAACCCCCATCCCCTTGATCTCCACTCCCTCTCGACAAACAAGAGACCAACAAACAAATAGTAGAGAGTATTCTAACCATCTCGAGGAAATACAGAACAAAGAAGCCATGGCAGAAGAAGCCACAATCGTCCTAGAGATACACATCTACTCGAACCCATCCTCCTCCTTCTCGCCAGGCTGGACCCGAAGCTTCCACCTCCGCCTCTCCCCCTCAACCGCCACAAAAGCCCAACTCCTCTTCCTCGTCCGTGCCTCCGTCACCCGCCTAGGCCGCGCAGACCCCATCGTCGAGGACCAGATCACGCTCTACTGGACCTCCCGCACCGGCCGCGTCGTGTCGATTCCCGGTGATGGCGGCAGCAGCAGCATCTCGGCCACTGCCTCGGTCACGATGCCTGTATGGCAGCAGCAGGCTCCTCCCCACCTAATGACCTTCAACGTCGGGTACCCCGCACTCATCCAGCCTCCTCAGCCGCTGCCGCTGTCCCAGATGATGATGATGAAGCCGACTATGCCTTTGGCCATGACATACTCCAACGGCGTAAACTACCTCCACTCCTACGGCAACCCTACCACGCAGCAGCAGCCTACATACCCAACCATTGTCTCCGCCGGACAGCAGACGTGGATCATGGGAGGTGGTTCGCCCCAGCTCAGCTTCGTCAACGTAAACGTGCCCACCTCTACCATCGGTGGTGGTGGTGGTAGACCCGTGGTCTCAGACGTCATTAGAGAAGCTCGCCTGGATACAATCCCCGAGGCAGCGCTGGGCGGGATGCTGGAGTGGATCCGTGGACCTACGGGACTCAAACTGGTTGTCGTGGTTGATGTCGATGGGAGGGATGTTGTCCCTGTCGTTGTTTCTGCTCCTGCTCCTGCATCTGTTGCCGAGCCTCATCTTTCTCCTACTTCTCTTGTGGCGGCTTCCCCTTCGCCTTCGGCTGCGGCTACTACACCCGTCGCTCCGGCTTCGCCTGCTTCCGCGCCGGTCTCGCCTGGCACTGATACACTCCCTCAGGCGACTTCCTAAAGGTGGAATTTGGGAAGTTGGGCTTTAACACATTGGAATGTGGTTAAGGGGGGGGGGGGAGGGAGGATAAGAGAATAGCATGGAGTAAAATGGACTTGTTGCCGAGTATAAAGCAGAAGCTCATGTATAAAGCAGAAGCTCATGCAATGTTGGCCCTCGAGAGATGTATTTTGGTTCGAAGAAAAATTGTACTTCAAGTGCCCGAACTCCGTAAACCACATCAAAAGGGAAAAGAAAGAACAGTTAAAAAGATATAGCCGAATGGTTTTAAAGTTGACCAAGTTTACATTCTGAAAAAATAGGGGGTCAGGGAGGTAGGAACCCAGCGTCGGCCCTTCGCTGACATTGGTGTCTCCTGACCATGGTGATGCTGGAAGATTGGCTTTCAAATCTGCTAACCAAGCTTCCTTACCTTACCCGAGTATGCCGTATTCTATGAGGCGAGGAATAGGGCTGTATGAGGAAGGCTAAGCTCGGAATGTTGTTGTTCTCCATGCAGCTGCCTCGAGTTCACCTTCATCATCGTCAATAACGCATCAAGGTGCGGTAAACATGATTTTTTCAACAGCCAAACTGACGACCGTCCCAGTTTGGCTACCAAGACAGCCGTGTCCATGTGAGCTCGTAATCCTAGGGCTCATCGTTCTATCCAACTTTCCATCTCATGTGCCTCAACACTCTTCATCAACCCCCAAAGCCCCAACCGAAAACATCTTCAAGTTCGGTCCCACGCCCGCAAACAAACTCGCGTGCCGCCGCCCAGGCATCTTCTGAAACTGGCAACTCTTCACCGGCGTCCTCGCCTTAACAGCATCCACAGCAGGACACCGCAACCTCCGCCCAGACAGCAGCGAATACAGCCCCAGCCGCCCATCATCATGCGCCGCGGCAACAACACCCGAATCGACATTAACATCCCACCCGAAATGCATGTGCGCCTCGTTCCGGAAACCCGGGAACTCCACAACCGGCTTCGTCCCGTTGGGCTTCGCCTTGCGGTACCGCAGATCGAACAGCGCCATCTTGGACCTCGGCCCCGCGGCGAGGAACTGGTGCGGGTTCACGGCGCGCAGGTGCGCCGTGGCGCCGACGGGGATGTTATCCCACTCGGACCACTTTACGCGCAGGTCGATCAGCCTGACGTCGCGGTTGCGGCCACCGGCGAGGAGGACGTTTGGGTTGGAGGGGAGGAAGGTCTGGTCGAAGAAGTAGCCCTCTGCTGGGCCGGGTCGAGGGCGCGGCGGGCCGAGCCAGTGGATGCGCTCGTCCGAGGTGAGTTTTAAAAGACCGTACGAGGTGCCGATGATGCAGGTTAGGGAGGAGGAGGAGGGTGGCGCGGGGGTTGTTTGGTTTACGACGCCTTCGCGGCGGCCTGTGTTGAAGGAGATGTGGCGGAGGTTGTTTGCTACACGCGGTCTGCGTTAGAAAGAAAGGTGTAAGGGGGCACAGGGCAGAGGGGAGGATTTACCTCTGTCGAGTAACCAGAGAGGTCGGTCGTCGTTGCGAGCGGATTTGGGAGGTGAAAAGAGGTAGATGTCGCAAGTGTTACTTGGCTCGCGGGATGTAACGATTATGCGATGCGAATGTGGGTGATAGTTGATGGATGAGATCTGGGGACAGCCTATCATCTCGTGACGATGTGATAGTCGGCGTTCAGGACGGCTCGAGGCATCAGTACTGAAGGATATCCTGCTGCTGTCAGTTCTCACTCTGAGCCATGGCATTCACCTGGCTGCTCACCTCTCATTGTCATCCGTGGGAATGTAAGACCCTATCAGAGTTTCCTCGTCCAAAGCTACCAAATTTAGAACACAACCTCACAGTTATAATCCAGGGGGCAGAGCTCAAACTCACTCGCATACGCAACCCCAAGTCCCGTCTTCTCATCATCACCGCCAACATAGAAACAGGGGATATTCGGGAAACTCTGCCTCGCAAAGCTAGGCACGAACGGCACCTCACCCTTGTCAACGAGCCCCCGGGCCCACGCCGCGGCAGGAACATCCTCGACGCCGAACGCACCGTCGACGCGCAGCCTCGCCCTCTCTTCACGGCGTACGCCAAGCTCGACGTCCAAAACGCCGCCGATGAGCGGGGCCCGTAGCGCGGCGGACCGGACAATGTGCCGCTTTAGCCGCTCCCGGCGGGCGGCGACGGCCTCGGCCTCGCGGTGCTGGATCTTCCGGCGCTTGACATTGTCGGCGGACCAGGCGGCGGTCTGCGGTGCCGAGGCGCCTTTTTCGATTTTGAAATATTTGCCCTTTTCCTCATCTAGGATGGAATTTTCCCGAGTCAGCCGGCTGGTCCGTTGAAAGGTACGGTTCAAGTGAAAGGACAGACTGTGTGGTCAAAGGAACCAAGACAGAGTATAGTGGTGTAAGACTTGGGAGGGGCGTGTGAGTAGTACCGTAGTAATACCCGGGGATTTGCATCCGCGGCTGAGGTGCCATGATGGTTTCTTTCTGTCCGGGGTTCGGTCCGCCGCAATGGCTACGCGGCCTCGGCTCCGAGGCAATGGGGTGGAAAGCCTGCCTTGTGTAAGGTAGGGGTCCAAAAGATGGGAGGTTGAGCCTTGAGGTGGTTGGAAAGACCAAGAAATCTCAGAGATTTGGAAGATGGGTTGTCCCAAAGAGGAAACGGATAAAGAAGAATTATCGGCACTAGCTCCGTCTCGGACTCGAGATCTAGACAAGGCTCAAGGCACAGTCGAATTGACTATCCAGGAACACTGTGGACGGTCTTGCGGGATGGTGTGCTTTGTTCGTGGCGGGAGTGGGTGTAAGTGGTCAATCTGCACGTGTGTTGGGGGGCAGATGTGGATGGTCCGGGGAGGGGGGTGGTTCAGATATGCGGGATGGAATTGTGCATGAGAAACACCGGTGCGATATCGTATCGTCGTGACGATGACAAAGAGGATTGGATATTGCGAGTTGGTGATGGGCTTGGTTGCTTGTGTGGGATGGTCCAAGGGTTGATGATGGCGTCGGTGGCGCCGAGTATCAGTGTGAAGCAGTTCCTTTCCCCGACAGAAGCAGGCGGAAGAAAAAAAAAAAAAGATGGAAAAGAGTGGGGGGGTGGGAGGTGTGCGTTTGTCTTCCGGAGCCGGTAGTAGGAACCCACTTTCGCGGTGAACATGCCGTTCCTTCCATCCTCTGAGAGTGGCAGCGTCAGGTCGTTTGGTGTGTCACACCGCATAATCAAGGCCACTAACCTCGCTGATTCTGCGGTGTTATCACTGAAGCCGCAGTGAACCTACGGCAAGCTAAGGCGCTAGATTCGACACCCCACCCTCCCAAATGCCGCCGCCGTGTGCGGGGAGGAGCGATTCAATGCATCAACCACCTCACCCACCATCACCACCTGCTGTGAAAGGGCAGAAATTTACAGCGAGATTCGACGCTAAGGTGAGATAGCTTCACAATTAGGTACCTTAGGTTGGATATGTCCGCGGCTGATCTGTCCCATCAATCGCTGGAATCGTCGGCCGGCGTCAAGCACCACGGACACTCAAACACACGCAGCCGGGGAAGTACGTGGTCGAACTTGTAGCCCCCCCCCCCCCGGCGAAAGTAACGGCTGAACCGATGACTTGGCAATTCTCGACACCATCCTCTAGTACGCAGTATACCTTACCTAGTCTAAGATACTCTACCTCCTTCAAAAAGCTTGGCCATGATAGTATGCACGTCTGGTGCTGAACCAAGGTACCTGACCTGCCAGCCTCAGACGGCTGCTCCGATCGAGAGGAAGGAGGTTGTTCACCATGTAATCCGACATACCTTCCACGCCTTAGCTGACTGCGTGTCGTGTGAGTTGCTGCAATCGTTGCCGTTGGCAAAGGTATAGCAATAATGTTCCATTAACTGATGCCATAGAAGCCCATGCCTGGTCTCCGTGTAGACTCCTCCAGGAGGAATGGAGCAGTATCAAGCATACCACGATTGAATCGAGATGATGATATCTCAATCGCAATAGAAAAACTTGTCATGGTTCCAATTGAGTCTTTTCTCATAATTTGTCACCGTGATATGTAATTGACACGTCGGGTTCAATCTGAACCTGGCCCTGTACTTGAACCATCGTGAAATGCTAATCCCCCTCCATAGCCCACCTAGACTGGCGAATGCCCTTACCTCAACAGCAAGCAATTGGCACAACCACGTTTTTTCCTCAGAAACTAAAGATTCATAGACAAGGCCAAACATTCGAAACCAACCCCCTCTATACATTCTGAACATGCTGTGTCAAATTGGCCTCTGCTTCCGTGATAACTACGAAATCTCCATATAGTACCTTACTAACAGCACCACTCTCCACTCAAAAGCCCCATCAGCTCCAGCTCCAGCTCCATCCGCCAGCTGCAGCCCCCCCTCCAAAACCTTGCCCCTCCAACCCCTCACCTCCCAAATCCAGATAGCTACCCCCTCCAAGCTCCATCTCCCTCTCCCTCCCTCAACATCCTTCCAAGCATCATCATCACACAAAGCTCGAACTCGACTCCTTCTCGAAGCAATTGCTCTCCATAACCATACCTAGCCTCCGACATCCCACCCTACCTACTCACCTACCAACCTGAAATAGCCCAACATGGTCTACACACTCACCGTCCACCTCCACGCAAACGACCACCCGGACTCGGTCGAACGCATAAAGGCGAAGCTCATCGAGGCCTCGCGCGTCTACTCCAAGGACCGCGAGACCGTCAGCTGGTTCGTCATGCAGGACGTCCACGACCCCAGGTCCTTCACCATTGTCGAGCGCTTCGAGACGGAATATGTAAGAAACCCCTCGCATACATACGCAGATACACCAACTTGCAAAAAGCCTCGCAACCCCAACACTTCCTCCATCCCTTCCTAAACGCCCCAACTTCAGAGCTTGACACATGTGCTGATCCCCCCCCGTGCAGAGCCAAAAGTACCACCTCGAGAACCCTTACTGGAAGACCTTTGACCCCTATGTTGTACCTTTGCTCGACCGCCCAATGGACCTGAGAAGACATGAGGAGCTGGATACTTCCAAGGACGTTGTCGTGCCTCAGTAAGGTAGATCACGTGACTACATAATTCAAATTATTGCTCTAAAAAAAAGCTACAAACTCTTATTAGAAGTGACATGTCACACATAACCGTACATATATGTATGCACCATTGGACGTTTGGGGCAGCAGACAATGCCAAGGATCAAGAAAGACACCATGACACCAGGTTATGAACGATGTTGATCCCTATCATTTACATATTCAAACAGTGCGTGAGACATGTAGTTCACTTGATTTAACGATTTGTATTAGGTCTATCAACGCACTAGGGTATACCCCTCCTCTCTCGCTCCAGCTCGATCACAGTAATTACCGATGAAGTTCATCGTACAATTTTAAACATAGAGAAAGATGAATTTCGTGGGCACAAGTCCACGTCTCCTCCGGTCTCAATAGGGGCCAGATTCAACAGGCCCAGGGAGATCATCCCGCGGAGTCGACGGAGCAATGGAACGGCGCAAGTAGCGTCGTAGTCAAGCCCGACTCTGCCAAGAGATTCCTCTTTACTGCGACTTCTCGTGCTGGGTGGAGACACGCTGCAGGGAGACGACTGATGAAACGGTTAGCCGCTATTCTGTAACAAGACACATAGTGTGGGGTAGATTGGGGGATATAAAACTTACCAAAGTCCTCGAGCGAGCGCTGCTTCTGGTTACCCTTGGGGGACTTGCCGTGCATCAGGTTGTCGAAACCGGTGCTGTCCTGGAGCATGTAGTATACACCAGCACAGACGCAGAAGACACCGAATGAGAAAATCCAGATACGGACGACGGCAACAATGGAGGTCTGCTGACCACCCTCGAAGAAACCCCAGATACAGAAGCAGGTGGCAAGGATATCGACGACCAAGATGGCGCCAGACAGCTGCCACGAGGGGATAGAGGACCAGAAGGGGCCGTTGGCACGGGTGATGAAGATGAGCCAGTTCTCGGTGAGGGAGACCTCAAGGAAGACAACCTCGTCGAGGTTACCGAAGTTCTGGATAATACCACCGTTGGGGTGGGCGTACATGGTGGTGACAGTGATCCAGGTACCGACGGCAAGGACGATACCGAGGAGGACGGACATACCCCAGAGCTTGGGCAGGTTCCACTTGACGGGGGACTTGGAGAAGGGGGCGTTGTCGTAGGCAATGGCCAGGGTGGCGATATCGGCGAAAATGGCAATGAAGACGACCAACTCGATGTTCAGGGAACGGTTGAGGATGGCAATCCACAGACCAAGGTAGATCTCCAAGTGGATGGACAGGGCGATACGGTAGACGACGTAGGCGTACATGCGGTGGAAAATCTGGCGGGAAGTCTTGAGGGCGTCGATGATGGCGCCAAGACCGGGGGCAAGGAAGACAATGTCGGCGGCGGAGCGAGCGGCGTCAGAGGCACCCTCGACGGCGATACCAGTGTCAGCCTTCTTCAGCGAGGGAGCATCGTTGACACCGTCACCAGTCATGGCAACAAGGTAGCCACGCTGCTGAAGAATCTCGACGACGTTGTACTTGTGCTGGGGGAAGACCTCGGCGAAACCATCGGCAGCCTCGACGAAGTCGTAGACCTCGGAACCGGGCATGTCACCACCGCCACCGAGACCGAGACGCTCAGCGTTGTAGATGTTGGTGCCGAGACCGAGCTGGCGGGAAGTCTCACGAGCGATACCGACGGCGTCACCAGTCAACATCTTGATGGACAGACCGAGAGACTTGGCCTCGTTAACAGTGCGGGCAGTATCGTGGCGAGGGGGGTCAGAGCAGGGCATGATTCCGAGAATCTCCCAGGCACCGTGGTCACCACGCTTGCGGGCAACACCGAGAGAGCGGAAGCCACGGGTGGCGAACTCAGCAACCTTGTTCTTGTAGGCCTGGTCAATCTCCTCGGGGATCTCGTGGTCCTGCTCGACGGTCTTGAGAACGAAAAGGGGAGCACCCTTGACGCAGGTAATGCGCTCACCAGCGGGGGACTCGACGAGGGCAGTGACCTTCTTGGAGACGGGGTCGAAGGGGAAGAACTCAATGACCTTGTACTTGGACAGGACAGACTTGGCGCGGGGGTAGTAGCGGAGCGACTTCAAGAAAGCCTTGTCAATGGCGTCCATACCCTTCTTCTTGCGGGAAGCGGCCAAGCAAGCAGTAAGCATGAGGTCCTCGGGATCAACACCGGCGACGGTGTAGGGCTCGGCAAGAGAGAGCTTGTTCTTGGTCAGGGTACCGGTCTTGTCAGAGCAGAGAATCTCGACACCAGCCAGGGACTCAATGGCGGACAGCTTCTGGACAATTGCCTTCTTCTTGGCGAGGTAAGCAGCACCGACAGCCATGGTGGTGGTGACGACGGCGGGAAGACCGACGGGGACACCGATAATGGTAATGGCGAGGGTGAAACGAAGGATGTCGACAATGCCGTTGGAGCGGTAGAAGGAAGAAACCCAGACGATAAGAAGAGTGAAGATGACAAGAACCAACAGAATGGTACCGATGCCGTTCAACACCTCAGTGAAGTGACCAGATCCAGCGGAGGCAGCGTTGACAAGGGCGGCAGCGCGACCGACGAAGGTGTTGTCACCAGTGGCGGTGACGATGACGAAGGCCTCACCACGCTTGACAGCGGAAGAAGCGTAGCAGTTGTCGTTGCGGTGCTTGTCGACGGCGAGGGACTCACCAGTGATGGCGGACTGATCGACCTGGAGGAAGGCATCCTCGGTGACAATGCGACCATCAGCGGGGATAATGGTACCCTCCTCAACCTGGAGGATATCACCGGGAACGACTTCGGGGGCCTCAACCTCCTTGAGGGTGCCGTCACGGAGAACAACAGCCTTGAGGGCGAGAGTCTTCTTGAGTTCGGCAACAATCTGTGGTGGAGGCAATCAGTAATGTGGCCTTGAGGCACCCTTGGCAACGCGTGCCAGTGGTGTGGGGCGATGTTGACTTACAGATCCGGCCTGGAATTCCTGGACGAAACCGACAGCGGCGTTAAGCAGCAAAAGACCGCAAATGACACCGAAATCGACCCAATCCTCAAGACCAGCGGCAAGGACGGCGGCAGCCTCCATGACGAATTGAATGGGACCAACGAAGAACATGAAGAACTTCAGGATAAGGTTCTCCTTCTGCTCAGCCATCTCGTTGCGACCCCACTTGCGACGGCGGTTAATGACCTCCTGCTCAGTCAGACCGAGACGAGTGTCAGTCTGAAGCTGCTCCTCAGGGACGACACGTCCCATGCCAGGGGATCCTTCATCTGTTAGGATGTTAGCAAGCTGTCAATTGAGGTGTCGGGTGGTGAGAGAGCATCTGCTCGACAGGAGCCATTGGCAAGCGCCATCAACTGCCTGTGTAAGACAGTTGCTCAACTCGAGCTCAATAAGACGTACCCTCTTCTTCCTCGTCGACGTGACCGTCCTGGGACTCAAGGTCCTCAATCAGGGCGTCAATGTCCTCATCGTCCTCCTCGTCCTCGACCTTGGGGTTGGCGGCCGGGGGCGCATCAACGGGGCGTTCCTTCTCATCGAACTTGTGGCTCTCAATGGGCGTGCTGAGAGCAGGGGCCGCGGCGGCGTGTGAGTCGGCCATTGCGGTTATAGTGAGACAGACGAGCTCTGCTCAAGCTTATTATGCGCGAATAGGTTGGTTTTTGTTGTCGCGGATAGGAATTGATAGGTAAGATAAGTCCGAGGAAAACGGCGAGGTACTGCTTGTGCTTCTTCGTAGGGCGGGCCTAGGAATACTGAATTGGTGAGGTCGCAGGGTAGCGCGTAGGAAAAGGTGATGAGGGGGAGAGTGGAGAGATGGAGGAGAGAGGTTTGAGCACCACACGAATGTGAAGGGCAATCTATATAGGCAGCCTTCGTGGGTGATGGAGGAAAGAGAAGGGAAAGAGGCGTTCCGGTGAAGGCGGGTGGAAGCTTCGCTACTTAAGAGAAACGAGCCGTGGGTAGGAGAGAGGCAGACACGAGCGGCAGGAGCAGAAGCAGACGCAGCAACAGCAACATCCAAAGCAAATCAAGAACCAGACCAGACCAGAAAGAGGCGACCACTGACTGGGACGTGGGTGTGGATGCAGGCTCAAGTGTGGGCGTGGATAAACGTGGGCGTGGGCGTGGGCCGTGGATCATGGATGGGCGTGGGACGGGTGTGGGCGTGGAGCGAGCGAGCGAGCTATCCGGCCGACTGCACTTTCCTACCTTGCGACCCAGAAGTTGAGAGAGAGGGAAGGAAAAGCCAATCCATCCCAATCGGGATCCCCACTACGTACCCGCAAGCGACG
Organism: Colletotrichum acutatum; assembly: GCF_030867785.1. NCBI lineage: Eukaryota > Fungi > Ascomycota > Sordariomycetes > Glomerellales > Glomerellaceae > Colletotrichum > Colletotrichum acutatum. The sequence goes on along the minus strand of NW_026849045.1, from coordinate 67,225 downwards.
GTATTAGTCCGCCCACGGCAACAGCGTGTGAGAACGAGAGCCCAGAGAGAAGCGAGGAAAGAGCGGCGCGACATGGACGGCGACAGCGGTAGCGACGCGGCAAGGAAGGTACGGCAGGGAAGACATACGTACCTACCTTACCTTACCTTGGAGGCAAGAGCATCCCGTCTTTCTCTCTTTCTCCCGTCTTCAAGGCCGGGCAGTCATCAGAGGCTCCAATAGTTACTCACTCAATTACTTGCCTTGGTTGCTGGGGCCGGGTTACTAAAGGTTGCCTTACCTCATCTCTCACCTCACCTTACTCACCCCGAGAGAATATTTGCGGTTTCGCCCCAGCAGGTATCCGTACGGGGAGCTATTCGTAAGGTGACCTTTAGGTGAAGTGAGGTAAGGGAAAACAGGTCGGGACTCACAACGGTGCAAGGAAGGTGAGGTATGGTCCAGGTTCAAGGCTGGCAAGGTACCTCTTCACGCTTGGCGAGGTCGCGGAGAAAGCAACAATAGCTGGAGAAGCTACCAGCATCGGGATCCATTGATCGGTTCATGGTACCTTGCGGCCCCAGTACTCTCCCACATTCGTGCCTGCCCCCCAGCACTGAGCAGCAAGCAGCAACACCAACAACAACAGAGAAACAAGAACAGACGTAAGGTACCGGGTTCGTGAGGGAAGGCACTCCAGTCAACCTTACAATTACATGGGGCCGCCCCTACGGATACAACACGGTAAGAACGAGGATATGCGCTGGAGTGGACAGGGCCAGAACCGGACGATGTCAGTATCCATTATTCAACCTGGCCCGAGAGGAGGGACCCATTGAAAAATCATCCATCCTTCCCCCGTCTGGACGATGGGCGATACTTTGCGCTGGAGCTATCAGAATAAAGTATTGGAGTACATTGGGCTGGGTGGGCGAGATACAAGGTGTGTTCACAGTACGAATTGAGTTTGACCTCGACGGCATCCGTACCCTTGGAGAAAATGTGCACAGCATATTTGGGATACGGCGGCAATTGGGGCGAGCAATGGGGGGAAAATGGCCGCAAGCAGACGAGAGAATTTCCCATGTGTGACGCGCAGGGCGATTGATGAGTGAGATTTGTGAGCGCAAAAAAGCAAGCTTGGCACCAACACGGACCATCAGCCAAGCCAGCGTAATCTTGTGCAACACCACTTACGGAGTACACCACTCACTTTGTCGTAGGTCTGAGCCTGAGCCTACCTTACCTTACGCCTGGCGGGTTCTCAGTTGAATGACATTGAACTTTGCTTCCTTTGCGTGCCGCACTGCACCGCAGTCTCTTCCCTATCTGCTGAGCCATTGAGGTACGATGCGATTACGCGGATGGGATGGCACATAAGCAAAGCTCCCAAGAGACAGAAGCTGGGACGTGCAAACACACCACAGACAGTCCTGGGATCCCTGCGTACACACTCGCATCCTCCTCATGAGCTCAATGTTGCTCTCCCACACACAAACAGGCCAGTGCAGTTAACAGTGTGAAAACAAGATGCACAAGGTAATCTCGCAAGTAAACAAAGTGCAGTGCCCCACATGGACTCGCCGGGCTACGGTTCCCAGGACCAGGTATTGTGCAGGTTTCCCAGGTGCAGACATGGGAGGAAGGCAGGTACCTGGGTAGAAGAAGTGGGCTGCAGGTGCAGCGTGTGGCCCAGATGTGGGAGCGAAGTGGAGACCTCTCAAAGTGGGAAGGTGCCCCAATTTTCGTTTTTTTTTTTTCCTTCCTTCCTTTGCGTCGACTAAGGTGCACTGGGCGAATTGGCTTCCTGCGCTACCATTTTTTTTTTCTCCGTTCCATCTCACTTATTGATCTGGCTCGCCCACACCCCCGCCAATCCGAGCTTCGTCACTGGCTCGCTGACCATCGGTGATACCTCGCTCATCAACCGTGAATAGCAGAGCACCATAACTGCGTAGCAAGCAGTAAAGGTGTGCATGCCTTACACTAGAAGTTTAGCACCACCTTTCCGCGGGCTTGTGGGGTCGCCGACATGTCGGGCAGGGTCAGAACCGCACATCCACACATCAGGCCAGGACGTCAGGTACGTACAACCTTACACATCGCTACCTTGTCCATGTGGTACCTTGTTCTGGGCTGACTATCAAGATGCCGCGAAACCTAAGCGCATTTGTAGGTAATCCTCAGGTAAGTTCGTCTTCGTCGCCCCGTACCTGTTGACATCTGGTCACCCGTACCATTGCCTGCTTGCTGCTTCACTATTGGATTGCCCGATTGCTGAGTGCTTTTTTCTTTCCAAAGGGGGCTTCCGCTTCGTTACCTTCCTGGGGTCTCCGAAGCCGCCCAGGCAGTGGCCAAATAGGAACAGAGGCTTGCGCGATTTTTCGAGCCGTTCCATGGCATCAAATGACGACACTGCTTCCCAGGACCCAAACACGACCACGACAGGCGAGCCGCGACAGATAGGCAGGCCGGGCATGGACCGTGGACGTCCATGGATTACAGTAAGGTGGTCGTCGTCTTCGTCGTCGTCGTCGTCGGCTCTTGGTCTGTCTCGGGTTCGCCTGATGGAGCGTGCGCCGCTCTCCCCCTACCCTTTTCCACTCTTCATTGCCGCCGTACGACGTGCGTGAACCGCATAAGCTTGGACGCTGCCGTCGAAATTTCTTGATGGGTGGATGGGTGGACGAAAGGACGACAACGCCGGCGGTCAGCACATACGGATACACTACAACAACAAGTTCGGATACAACCGGCGCATGTCTCTTTCTTTTCCAACGGCCATTAAGTGCCTCACCCGGGTCAAATGGAACAAGGCGACACCAATTGGCGCATTATACTGCTTCCAAGTCCCACGAGAATAGTTGCGCCTGGCGGTCGCGGATTGAAGTATTTTTTCTCCGTGTAATTGCAGTGGCACTCTCACCACGCGCATCAGTCATCAAGCCACGGCGGATAACATGCCGCACTTCCAACGCGGCTTGCTGGCACTGAGCAGTGGACTTAAGTGAAGGAGTGGGCGAGTACGTACAAATTGTGCAAGATCAAACACTTAGAGTACGTATCTTCCCTGACTATTGTCGACATGGGATATTGCACACCCCCACACAGTTCCCAACGCTCAGCAACAGCACGGCCCTTTTTCGCTATCGTCTAGCACTCCAAGGTAAGTGGATCACAACAAGCTTTTGGCCCTCCAAATTTCGCTGCCAGTCATGAGCTTCGACGTTGGGGGTCCTACCCTGCTGTTCGCGATGGAGCTTTGACGGCCTCTCTGCTCTGGGGAGGGGGCTGGGACAACCGTCACCAACCCTGCGAGGTTATTGTCAATCGACCAATCAAATCGTTATCAGGAAACGGCCCTTTCAAACTTTTCCCCCCCATGCTCGGCGTTGCCAGTTTCTCGTAAGCACCGTGTGTGCACTGTCTCAGCGTCATACCTGCTCTTTTCTTTCATCGTTTTCTTCCAGATGGCAGTTGCGACTGAGCCGAGAGGTCGCGACTTAGCCGGACTGGACTGGCAAGTATTAGTGACTGCCTCGTTCTTTCCAAGACAGGGCCAGGGAGTTGGGGACGGCGATGTACCTTAAGGCAAGTGCCTCACTGACCAGTGCTGGAAGACTGGAAGTACCTTATGGTAAAGTAAGGCAAGGCAGGCGTGGCAGGCACGGGTAAGGCGGCTTTCCAGGGCAGATTGCTTGTACCGCCGGATGCGATACGTACCGGCCGAACCTCACCCATCTCAATCTGTCATCGTTTTGATTTTCCTCTTCTCGCCCGATGGAATGCGTCAAATCATCAGGCATCTTGTTCTGCAACGAGACGAAAGCGCGTACCTGTGCAAGCAGCAGCACTGAGCGGCACTCGCATTCCTCGCCATCCAACCACAGAGGTTGTCTCTTCTGAATTCGGCACTTCGGCCAATGCCCTTGAACGCTAGGCGTGACGGACATCCCGTCCCTTCTCGGGACATTTCAGTGCCAGCAGCACTATGAGACACCAGAGCAGTCCAGGTCTCGAAGATACAGACGCTGTTCGAGGCACTCTAGTCTCCGGCATCCGGACATGCGTGCAGACAACTCACGCATTTGAAGGTTGACGGATACCTTTTCCACCTCGCAACTTTACCGGACATGCAGCTTTTGCAAGCTACCCGCCGCTATCATCCCGCCCTACTGCAACACTCTTGCAATTTGCATTAGGCTTCTGGAGCGGCTAATCCGCAACGACTTGGTCTTGTCTACATCCGTGCTAGGGCAATCGTCGGCAGCACCACTCGTCCCGCTAACATCTCCCGTCCTTCACACAGGTCAATCCGTCAAATCGGGTCCTCCATATGAACACGTCTACTCTTGAGCCTGAATCACTCTTTTGCCGTTGACACTGGGCGATACAGATGTAGTATTCCGCGAAGAATACGCGTCTCAGTACCCCTAGGCTGTTGAAGGTTGTTTGACGGATACGAAAAGCATCGAACTCCGACTTACATATCGCCCAGCCATGCCCTGTCGCATTTCCCCAAAGTCCCAATAGAGATACCTGACGGATACCTTGGTGGTCCAGTATGGGGAAGCTAGCTACGGGTGCCGTGTGGTGCGTATCCGTACAGTACCCCCATCGAGCCGCCTACCTTACCGTCTCTCTCTCTCTCTCTCCACAACGAGTACCTACCGTGGCTCCTTCTCAGCGCAACCCTGCTACGGTGATGGGAAGAGCATCAATGACCGCCTCTGTCCTCCAGGCTAAAGGGCTCCATGGACTTCAAGTGCATTCTTCAGGGCCAAGACTGCAACTCTGTCTGGCCGAACAGACTCACGACAAATACGGTATTTGGAAGCTCAGTACAGTCTGGGTCTTGCAGCGAGACGCTAATATGTTTTGCCGTGCGAGGTGAAGACAACGGAACAATTTTTTCATGATCCTGTCGCCTTCTAAGCCGGCGGAGAATAGTCTCGAAGAGCTAGTACGACTTATCCACGTTGTGTTCGCGACAGCCAGGTACACGCTCCGGGTGGGATATCCACTGTTCACCGCACGTCGCCTGCTTACAGGGACCCCGATGTTGGCGGAAGAAAAACCCTCGTTGAATGTTTCTTTGCAGCATGTTTATCGGTCCTCAAGCACACGGACCCCACGGATACTCGACTGACAGAATTGCCCTGTGCTGAGCTGAAGCCTGAAGAATAGATCACGAACCAGAAACGATACCGGTGGCCGGGTCGGGATTGCACTGATCTTACTGCTCCCAATTCCTTCTCCGAGGCTGACCGCCGGCGCGCTGGCGCGCGACTGGTCCATCACGAAGGGTTCGACGCCTCTACGTCATAGCGACTGGGGCTGCTCCCGTCAGATGGTCTTCTCTTACTCAGTGACCCTCGCCGTTCCGGCCGATCCGTTACCGCTCATCGCTTTCGCACCGACCTCCGATCGTGGCAGGTCACAGAAGCGGCTAATTGACGCCTCTTGCTTGAGCTCGCCAGTGCTCGCCTTCGCCTCTCTCGCCATCGCGGGAGTTGACGTGCTGACCTAAGCTTGCTGGGTGTTACCTCCAAGCTGATCGACGCTACAAGGGTTTCTCCTTACGAGGCACGCCCTCGCCAAAAACCAGTTCTCGTTGGCGTTGGAGCTTGGGATCGGAGCTGTGTCGGTCAGTGTTCGGTCTCGCCGTCGAGGAGGCCGGGGGACCCATAATGCACAAAGCGGTCGGTGGCCTTGGCCATTTTGCCTTCCCAAACTCAAGACATCCGAACCGCCTGGCCGTTTCCTCGCCCGGCTGCCAGCCACGGTGCCACGCAAAGGGTGGTGGCCCAGCTCCTAGAGAAGTTTCGCCGATACTGAACTCTCTCACCGAGATTCAAGCACGGTCTGCCCGGCTTCTTCCACCATCCCAGCCTGCCAGGCCTTGCCACGGGCGACGCCCGGGCCTACTTGAAGCCCGGGTGTTTGGTCCTGTCCTTGGACCGGATGACAGAACCTGTCGGGCAACCTGGACGGTTGGAGCCTGGAGAAAACTCGCGCTCGGCTGGCCAAAGCTCGCCATTCAATATTGTCCTCGTGAGCTCCCCGTGGAGACTGGAGACTCTCGGCGCTCACTCACCGTCTTTGTGTTCTTGGTCGTGACTCTTAGCAAAGAGGCATGCTGAGCCGCCCACGATGAGCCATTTCAAACCTCGCTATCGTATTGGACAGTCAACACCTCGTCCATCGTTGATCTGGGCCATCTTGGGCGCCGCATCTCTGCACCACTACCCACCATTACAGTCCTCGGAAATGGCCCCGGTTACCCCCTCCCGAAATCGTCCATCGAATCGCCCGTACAGATACACCTGCACTGTGCCTCCACTCCCGCGTTCTGTCGAGTGCGGGGATTTGACGGCCCTGATTCTCCCGCGCTTGCTACCATCCTAACGTGCTTGAAGCCTCATTCTACTACCGTTCGAGTCTACATTCCCCCCCTTCCGAGTCAGTTGGTTCTGGCAAAGTTGGAGAAGGATGGGGGGGTCCTGCAACGAATCGACGCCTCCAGAGTCTTGGCCGTCGATGACATGCGCTTTCTGGCGCAACGAAATGCGCCTTTTTTACCCCAATGTCGCCTCGTTTGGCAGCTCTAAGACAAGGCCATTTCCATGTATAGTTGATCCTTCTTGGCTCACGAGTACAGCCGCCCGCAATCTTCCGCTGAGCCGTGTAAGGTCAAGACTCAAAAGATCGAGCGAGAAAAGGGCCAACGGAATCGGAGCGTCCATTTTCGTCGCATCGTCGCATCGATTCCACCTTGGAGGGGAAAAGTCTTGGCCAGCGACCTGGGACCTTGGCTTCTACCAACTAACCTCCAAAAAAGAGCGCTTGTATTCATACGAGCCTAACAATTGACAGCTCTCGCTTGAGCTCTACTTCGTTTCTTCGTCGCGGTACGGATAGCAGTCAACTAGTCACGCCAGTGTACGAACTATGATTTTACGAATTCGTTTGCACGTAAGACGATACAGGGATTGGCCACAACAAACGGTCGGTCGAGCTAGGGCACGAATCCCGACTCAACTGCCAAACTATCGGCCATGGGTACTCGCGACGCCGCCTCCCCCAGCGCTCGGCACACTAAAAGCCGCTCCACGTCGCGCATCCCCTAGGCTTTAGGAGTCTAGGGTCTCGCTCAAAATTTCACAGTGAGACTTCTGGACCCAGACTCGGCCGTGTAGCTCGCTGTTTGGGTGATCTGTTCCTATCGCCCCATGGCCTGTGGGTGACAAGACCATCCATCCGTCTCCGGAGCCGATGGGCTTGTCAGCGGGGATTACTATGACAGACAATGGCGGAGTGACCCCCGGATCGATAACACACAATATTGGACGTGGATGGGATTCTCACTCGAGTCACCGTGTTATAGCTTGCCAGGCCTTTTCCGTCTCGTTGCGACATCACATACTGATTGCTAATGCCAACGAGTGACGAGAAAGGCAAGCACTGGACGCGAGAAAGGTCTAATTGATGGCGCGTAGAACCCTGTCGGAAGAGGGCACGGTTGGCATGCTCACTCATTTGCATCATGGCACCGTCTGCGTCGATAAACCCTGGTATTTTCGGACATTAAGCTGTGGGTGAGATGGGTACCCATCACGTTTGTTTACATCTCCATCACCACAGGGGCCAGTACAGGCCAGATAGGGTTTGGTCTGGAGCTCATGTCAAATTTCGATTTGGCTTAACGAGCTGAAGTAGATCATGAGTCTGCCGATTTCCCGCATCATTTCATCCGATTGAAATTGCTCAATGCGTTCTGCCTCCACGACAGACGTCATCCCAAGTCACAGGGCTGTTCCAACTTGCAACGGGATGAATGTGGATTTGAAGCGAAATTTCGAGATATGGAGGATTGCGACAGGTACAACATAGCGAATAGCTGCATTTCGCCAAAATTCGTACCTGAGGGATCCGTCTAGCTGCAGCTGCGGCCAAGACGCTTCGAAATGTTCCGGAAGCATTAGGTCAACGATAGAATGCTGTCAGACCTGAGACCGTCCACCAGCGCAGATATGCGGCCAGAGTCTGCGGCCAGCGTTGATCCGTCCATCGTCTAAAGTCGGCACGACATGCTTGACTCGACCGACTCGCCGCGGCGCTGCGGCGCGACATCGCCAGCCATCTCATTTTCTTTCCCTTGTCGGCAATGGAACGTCAAGGATAGCCTACAGCATCGCATCGAGGCGGCTGATTGCTGTCTACAAGGTCGCATGCGTACGACATGGTAGAAGTCGAGACTACATCTTGGGGTAGCAGCTGGGCGAGGGCCTGAAACAGACCAATGAAGGTGAAACCTGAATCAAGGAGAAGAAGAAAAGCCTGCAACTGGACAGCGTAATTCTTTGTCGTTGGCAATCTGAATCTGCTCTTGGTTCGCAGTTGGCTAGCCAGTCAGAATTGGACATACAACGTCGAATTTCGAAAAACCTAGCAACCTACAGAGCATACAGGACAGGCCAACCTAGGCGGCTGGCTGGTCTCTGGGATAAGCCGGACATGCTCTTACGAGAGACCAAAGCACCGGGAAACATCTGGTGACATTCCATACGGCACTTCGTCATCAAGCGGTGAGTGTTCATCAATCGTCCTAGCCCTGGCTCCCTGTGACGGCGCTGCGTGGAGTTGCCGTTGACTAACGATTACGGGCCGTTTCTTGCTTTGGTCCATTATCATGGGCCATGAGCCTTGCCTCTATACTCGATAGGATCAAGGGATGCCGGCGAAACCCCCCCCCCCCCCCGTTACTACGACTAACTAAGAGGAAACGGCAAAAGAGACGAGTCAGTGGCTGACTGGCTCCTCTGATTATGGTCTTATGGCCCAGAGTTCCCGCTCCAACTCCTGCCCGGAAACAAGACCCGGTTTCTTTCGCGGTGTGTGCCGCGGTTTCCCAGGCCTTGCTCTTAAGGCGTCCCGTGTTAAGGAGCCCCATCGTGAAGCGTTAGACCGGGCAGTCTCCGTTCATCAGTCGGAAGGGTTCAGTTGGGTTCTATGGGCTCATGGGGGGAGAACCGGCGATTGGCACGCCAGTCCACTCCCGGAATTGACCATGCATTCTAGGGCAATACGGAGCCGAACCCTCTTTACGCGCTGCTTGGCTGGATGGATCTTGCGGTTTGATTGGGGTCTCCATCTTTCAACTTTGAGCCGCGGCAATCCTGCAGATGCTCCAGTTTCCTGCAGAGATATCCGGTACAGGAACAGGACACTAACGGAGCTTCGCTCGACCAAACCGCAACCACTCACGATATTTGTTCCCCACATGCCGCCAGCGATGCAGCGATGCAGCCAGCACGCCAACGGCCATCAAGCAGAGAGAGAGAGAGAGGGTCGCAGAGGAAAGAGAAATGGAGCATGCTAGCAGCGCTGCAGCACCAGCAGAATCCGCCCGTCCGCCCGCTCTCCGTTGGTGCGTGTCCGCTTTCCGCCCTTCTAGAAGCAATGTTTGAAAGCGGGTTGCGGCGGCATGGAGAGGGATGACCGCTGCGGCCACCAATCGCGATCACCTAACTTTGTGCCAAACTTACTTACCGCCATGCCCAGTTGTCTTCGGGGGGAAGTGTTCTGCTGGCAACTGGGCGGGCCACCGTAGCCTTGCAAAGTTGGACCGGCGGCGGGCTGTGGGGACCGGGTACCTTGGGTATGATTTACTGATTATTAGGTGTCATGCAAGTGACCAACCGCTAGAGATCAGGTCAATTCTCAGACGGAACGCTGTGAAACCGCCATGGCTTTTGCCTTTTCCCGGGGGGGTGCACAACCTGGTGTTGTTGTGTTGTTGTTTATTTGTCGTGAATTGGGGGGACACTATTGACTGTTTTCTTGGCTCTCCATGGCAACAGTGGGAAAACCCAACCTCTTCAGGAAAGCCGCCGAAGGCACTCTATTCTCGCGCTTGCCTGGGCCTAGCGTCAGACACCGGCTCGGTTGTGGCTTCTTTTGAGGCGTTGGGGTCATCTTGCGACGACACTCGATCGGTTTTCGACCTTGCAATAACTCTCTGTCCCTCCTCCCTTGAGTACGATTGTATTGGAATACGAAGGACAGTCTGGACAACTGCGTACAGTGCGATCGATCAACTTTCGAAATGCTGGCTGACTGGCTGGCTGATCTGACCTTTTTTGCGTGCTCGGGGTCATGAAATACGGGGAAGGCCAAGCCCGCCGGTCGCAGATTGGCAACCATTGGCGACCATTAGCAACCGCTGATCCAAAGTTGCGATATGACGGGGGAAATAATAAGACAGATAAGCTTTGCGCAAGCAGACAAAAAAATTCTCTTCAAATTCAACCCCGCTAAGAAGGGAAAAGGGAATGGTCCGGTCCTCTCTGCGAGTGATAGAGAAGCTGCTATAGGAAAAAGCAATGTGATTTATCTGGTAACTTTTGGCTACATTAGTTGCAGTTGCGTCCATTTGCTGGACGAAACGTCAAGCAAATGCACACCCGACTCGTTCATCCGGTCTTTTGTTTCCCTCTCATTGTGTCATGAATCATTTCCCTTTTTCCCTCGTGGCATCTTTATTCTGGACGGTTTCCATTTTATGCGTTTTGTTTTGTTTCCTTCATGCCCAACGCGTTTCGAGTTTCACTGATATTGCGGGGTGGGTTGTAGTGGTAGTCTTGAAGGGAAGGGATGGCATGGCATGTCACAACCTGTACACAGTGTCATCGGGTACCACGTGCAAAGTGTCTCCGTCCAAGCTTCCATTATTGAAAGGTCAAACCCGAGATGAGGTAGGGATGAAAACTTTTTGGACTTTAGGTAGGAACGATTGTGTGTGCTTCGACATCATGTGGTTCCTATGAACGCTTGACATTAGGCGGGAGGTTGAAGAAATTTTGTTATCGGTTGGAATGGGCTTTTTCTTCTCCAATGGCCTGTCTGTCACATGTGACATGTGTCAGTGGTTTAGAATCCGACTGGCCGGACCAGCAAACTGTATAGGTATCCTTGATGGCTACGCTTATTCTGTCGGTTATCTCACATGTACGGCTGCGTCCCTGAAGTCTCGAGTTGGATGAGTCTTGACCATGGCACCTGAGCGCATTACAGCGCATTACAATGCGAAAAGGTCATACGGCGTAAATGCCCTGCAATCAGCCCTGCCGCTTCGTTTGCGACTGATGAACAGCGTCTTTTAGAAGGGCCGTGGTAATGAAAGTCCGGGCGGGGGCAAGCCGTGATCAGGTTGGCATGTATTCGGAAGCTCTAGGGCGGATCGGGGTCTTGAGTGCGTGATCTGTCGTCCGATGTTTGGGGAGGGAGACTTTTTGTCGTCGTTTGGTCGTGTCTGTCAGCCCGACGAAGCATCGCATAATCAGGCTTGCTGGCTGACTAGCCCATGGGAATTCGGATGGTTTAGGCCGTGGCTGTTGGCAGCATTCTTTCTCGGTGACTATCAGGGCTCTTGGCTATTCCACGGTCTCTTTCTCGGATTCGCGAATGCGAGATTCTCCGGTAGCGAGGCTATAGTGGTTTTTGACTTTTGACTTTTGACTTTGTGGCTCTGGCGAGACTGAAGATTGTTTGTGCGGCTATGCTTTGGTGCGTGTAAGTCAACCCTTGGGCTGTCGGGGAAGGTATCAAATGAGATGAGATGAGATGAGCGAGTGTCAGGGTCACGATTAACAAGTGTTTGAGTATTGAGGAGTGGTAGGTGGTGATGTTGAGGAACTTGACGAGATGGAAACACCATCTTGTTCTTGTCTTGCCGGGCATGTTGGAGAGGACTTGGGTCTTCGATCGTTGGCGTGGAAATATATCTACTCAAAAACCTAGCCCGTCTTCTCATCAACGATAGCATAGACTTTTTTGAGGACAAGTCTGAGCCTTCGACATTGTTCGGCGAGGATTCGTCTTTTGATGAAATGGGCTTTGCTATACCCGTTCTAGTCGCGAGTACAACAGCGGGACCGGCGTACGTGAACCGGAATCCATGGCTTTGTATTACTGATGACATGCTGACCTGTTCACTCTCGCATCTTTTACGGCCGCTTTCTCTGACACTTTGCGACCTTGGTATTCCTCTCATGCTCCATGCTCGTACCGCCGTCGAGAGGGGGGTCGGGGGTTGGGGGTTTGAAACCCGCCATGACATGCCTTTGTTTAGCATGAATACCGAAGACCATATCATCGAGATAGCCGCGAGAGAGCTACATCACACGGAACTCTTTGAGACTTAATGGTGGCTGAGTTTGATCCGTTATAGGCGAGTTGTGGAAGGTACTCTTGACAAGACTCGTTTACTTGATTCGGACGAACATTCGAAGTAGGCAGATGGCCGGTCTGCCTACTCTCGAGATAAGGTGTATATTTTACTCATTCATGGAAGCTATAGAATAGAGCTTTCTAGGGCTCGCGTGGGAAACAAGTGCTCTCGAGATCACCATGTCTTTGATCCTCCGCAAGGCTCGTTGGTGCTGAACAAAACAAGTCATGGATATCAACGCCTTTAATTCCTCGCCTCTTCCACTCTATCTGGTTTGCCGGATTGACTACTGTCATCAACAGTGGCCATTGAGAATCAGAAATTACTCGCCTTAGATGATTTGCTTCATAGCTTCTTTTCATTTGAGAGTGATGACTAACAGCTTGAGTTCTGGTATCCCGACAAGCGCTACATGGGGGAATGTACAGGATAATCAATACCGTGGAAAGATATGAAGAGGCTCTCTTGATGAGAAGCCTCGTCAAATAGCCCGCTAAAAGTAGTAAAACACAAATCGAAAGGAAGCCATGAAGTGAGCAATCGACAAGCCCGCTCATGTGACTGCAACATCAACCTCCATTTCCAATTATCGTGATATCTGACTGATAGCGTCACCACCTCCTCCCCAAGTTCTCCCACCGTATGGCGTAGGCCCTTCCAGAGATCTCTCCTCCCAAACACACCCCTTACGCCGTCCCAGTCGCAGTCGGCCGCTCCTTCTTATAAGGAAACGGCAACTCAGGAAGATCGTCGTACATGTACAGGCCCTCGTTGCAGTTCGACTTGCCCCAGATGTTGCCCGTGCTCTCGTACCAGGCCGAATCGACCGCGAGGGCCGGGCAGGTCGCGAAGACGTCGAAGCTCCAGTAGAGCCTCTTCTCCTGGATCGACTTGTCGCCGCGGTCCTCGCAGATGGGCTTGCTGGGCAGCGCGCACGCGAGGTCGGTGCGCTTGAGGTTGTGCCAGAGGCGGTGGCAGACGGCGCCGACGTCCTCGTCGACGAGGGCCGTCAACTTGAAGGGGGTGACAAAGGTGTTGCCGTGGCCGCGTTTGCAGGCGACCTGCTGCCACATGTGTTTTCTCTCGCGCGGCATGTTCATGGGGCCCTTGCCGCCTGGTTTGATGGCCGCGACGAGGGTCGCTGTCGAGGCCAGGAAGAGGAGGAGGAGGAGGGTGATTGGGGACTTCATGGTTCTTGAAGAAGGGCTTGGGCGAAGTTTCGGTTGAGTTAATTAGGTCTGTACCCGTTTGATTAATGGCAGAGAGAGGGATGGAGAGGAAGGTCCGGCTTAGATTGTCGAGATGTAACGAGAGGGCGAGTTATTAGCTGACAAAGGGGAGTCTCTATGCCATTAAGATCCGAGGCAAGTGCCAGAAGAACGTTGAGGAGGACGTCGAAGATGGCTTGACGGTTGGACCTCGTGTTATTTCTCGTTAGACGACCAAGAACGAGGAAAGGATTTTAGTTGGCTAGCCAATTGCCTGACTGATATATAGTGGCCAGCCTTTGACAAAAGCCAGGAGGGGCTCAGGGAGGACTGGGGAATGGGTCCGGAGAAAGCTCATACTTCTCCAAAGACAGATAGATACCTTGTTGACTTCATGCACAAGAGAAGCTATGTGGGACATACTATTGAATAATATAATGTAGTGTGTACCTGTGATTGCCGACGCCTTCCTGGCGGGAACTATTGTATGCGATGACCAAACTTTTCAAGAATTACGCGCCGAGTTCTTGCCCACGATGGCTTCAAACCCTCCAAATACAAACAGGGTGGTCTGCGTTCCAATATTCACTGTCTAGAATGGAATAAACTTCGTAGGAAGTAAGATATCGAGGACCTTGAGTAATTGATGCGAAAAGCGCCCAATGAACATTGAGCAGCTACCAATATATCAAACTATTTTCCACACCCGCGGCCCTCCATCCACCGATTACGCCACCTTTGAGATCCAGTGTTGCCATATTTTCGGGCACCGCTGTACTGCTTATTGTTCAATCATCTTGTCATTCATTGTCCCATTCCGTTCCCGTACAAGTAGCATGCTCCTTCTTAGCTCATCTAACAACAAACGGTTGACGTTGGCTTATTAGTCTACCCAGTTGCGTTCCCGTGACTCGGTCCAGGAGAGTCAAGGGGAGCATTTAGCTGCCAACTATCTTCCCGTCTAGCTTCTCAACCGTAGATGTTTGATTCGAATGTTTGCCTTCGCCCGTACATGCCGTCGTATGACTGTCCCGTAGACAGACGTTATCCTCATCCATCAGGGTCTACCGCTTTCCTCGACGTTCGGAACTTTAGGCGATCCAAACTTCGGACTTACATGTCCCTTCTTCCGGGCAAAATGGCTCATACATGTTCCTTCTTCACGAGCAAAGTTCAGCCCGAAGAGCATCGTGCGCCTGTGGCCCTACGATAATCCACAACTCATCGTTTCGAGGCTGCAGAGGGCCTTAACTTGACCGACTTCCTCCCTCCAGATCTAGCCCCCCCCCGCGCCTTAGTACACGAGACCGTGAGAGTCTATTTCCCCAGAGGAAACCTGGTCCTCAAGACCATGCATACATCATACACGGTATAGCTCTTTCCACATTTCCAGACAAGGCCCCATCGAGATTTTGATGTTCGATCGACAGCATGGAGGGCTGTGAGCTAGGCAAACCATAAAACATCCCTCTCGAAGTCGACCTCCATCCGCACTTCAACATACGATATTGGGCTTCATACAAGCCGAGAGGCTCATCACCCCACTGGCACATGATGTATACACCAACACGAAGAGAAACCCAAGCGAAAGTAGGAATGGTACACCGTTAACGAAATCCCACAATCTAGATCACTTAGCCAGTCGGGATTACATCCAAGATAGCTAGACCTTTACTTGGCAAAACACTCTGCACAAGTTTCCTAACTTGAACCAAAGTATGAAGGGTTAGATCAGAAGCGCGTGAGAGTCAAAATGTAGAAAGGCTACAAATCCAGAGCCCCCCCCCCCCTCAGCGAGCTGAAAGCAAGTCGATCGACAGAAAGTGAGCATTAAATGGAAATATCTGTCTGAGCAAGCATCTCCCATCACAACCAACCCTCACCCATTCCAAGCGTCCTTCCTTCTCCCCCCACCCCTGAAAGTGTCTCCGTGAAGGCTCTCTTGTCTCCTCTGACATCCGTTTCCAATGCTAGGTTCGCAGATACATATAAGAAGGAAAGCATTACCAATGCAACGAAGGCGGGTGGAGAGCATATGTTCCACAAATATCACACAGCCGCCGCCACAACCCCAGCGAGAGAGGAACCATATTACCGGCGCCGACGATGCGTTTCAGCGGATGTGGACTCCGTCAAAGTCGTAGTCCGCGCGGGTAAACAAGCTTCCCCCCGGACCTGCATCCGCATCCGAACTCCTTGCGCTCGGCCGGTCCGGGAGCCAGGTAACCTCATTCCCGGACCTCCAGCGGACTTTATTCCGTCCTGTATGTGGTTATGTCTTTGTCTTCACTCCTGATCCACTTGCAACAAATCATCACGAATAGCAAAGACAATAAAGTCCACGAATCTTTTGCATATAGTTCCGGGGCGCAAAGCGCAGCCCATAACGAGTAATCTCTAAGATAAGCATAAAGCCAGATGAAGAACATATACAGACGCTGAGCCCCGGGGATGTCACTCGCACGGGGCCACGGCGGGGCTCATCCGTGCTACTGGTAAGGTAAGCTACAACAGCTCCCCCACACGGAGTCCGCCTTTGACCAGGTTAGCTAGCCAGCCCCATCCTCAGTCCAACGACCATTCCAGGTATTGGTCTATATTCCCCCATGTAACGCCATCCTAATGCTTAGCCGTGACCTTGTCGCCGGTGAGCTTCTCGACGTAAGTCTTGGCCCTGTAGTACCCAACGATTAGTCCTGTCCGTGTTGTTGATGAAAGGGGTGGGGGCAACTCACATATCACCCAAAGCAACCATGCAAATCGTCTGCCAAACGCCGAGACCAATACGAGGAGCAACACCACGGTAGAGACCAGAGATACCGTTGGTGGAGTAAATGTAACGGAAAGTGTTTCCGACCGTCATCTTCTTGGGTCGATTGGGGTCCTCCTTCTTGCTCTGCATCTCGACACGGATGACCTCAATAGGCTGATTCCAGGCGGACAGACCACCACCGAGACCGGAAGCAAGAATCTTCTCCCAAGCGGCGAGCTTCTCGCCCTCCTTCTTGCCTCTTACGTCGCGGATACCCTGCTCGGCCAGGCGAGAGAGACCGAAACGGGAACCCCAGTTGGTCATCTGACGGATGGCGACGGCGTTGACACCCTTGTTGATGCCCTTGATACCCTCCTTGCGGTAGATACCCATGAAGGTCTGGAAGGTGCTGGGGGGCGGGACGCCAGTGGAGGCAACCTTGTGCTTGGTGATCTCGACCGTCTTCATGCAAGTGCAGAAACCCATGGTGGCATAGGCCTGGGCAACACCACCGGTGATACCACCGATGATACCACCACCAAACTCGGAGGCACCAGCGTTGCGTGCGTAGTACTCGGCCTCGGAGGCGACGAAGAGAAGGACGGCGCCCTTGGTGGAGGCTTCAATCCAGGCCCAGGGGATGAGACCCTGGTAGACTGCGAGAGACAAGAAATGTCAGTGATGCTTGCTTGCGGGGTGATTTGCCTTCTGGAGAGCTTCATCATCTAGCAATCAACGACCACCAACCGGGCGGCGATAAGCAGCTCGATTGACGGATTGATTTTTAGTCGTCGTCTCGGAGAAGCACAAGAATCATCAGAATTGAGGATGGGGAGTTTACTCACAACCAAGGACACCACCACGACCCCAGATGCGGCCCAGGGCAGTGCCAAAGCCGTCGCCACGGTTGGCAGCCATGGTGGTCTTGACGACCTCGAGCGGCTGGCCAAGCGTGGTGACCTCGAACATGTTCAGACCGGCGCCCAACAGCAAGTTGGAGAACTTGACGGGCTTCTTCTCCAGCTTCTGGGGCTCCCCGATGGGGGCGGGCATAGTGGCGACGGCAACCATGGCTCTGCTACTTGTGATGACGGAAAGGGGCCCTGACCAAGGGAGGAGGGTGCTTCTTCGCGGGGGATGCGAGGTGCGGCGGGAGGTTTAATGGAAAGTACGGGGTAGATGCTTGGGAATGGAGCCAAGCGAGGAATGGGGAAAAATGCGGCAGGTTGCGGGATAAAAAAGGGCTGGGAATGACCTCGGATATTCGAGCTGTGTGTTGATAGGTGTTTCTCGGAGGAAGGCCGAGGTCACAGGTGACTTTTGTGTATGAGGTGAGGAGAGATGTGTTCGTTTGAGAGTTAGGCGCCCGGGGGACTGGACTGGTTTTGGTTCTAGTTCGGGGGTGGAAGCGTGCGTTCTCAGTGACAAGAAACAGAAGAAACAGAAGCAGGAGCTCTCCGTGACTGAGCGGACGTGGGAGCAGGCGCCTTTTGCACGTGGGAATTGGAGTGGATTTGGGAGGGAACAGTGAGCAAAAGGCAAGGCAGGGGCAGGGGTGCGCTACCTGAATGCTGGAGCTCCTCAATTTTTTTGGTCCCAGCCCACCTCAATGCTCACTCTCTCCAGTCTCTCTTGCTAGGGCGGGCTCTTTGCTGAGCTTGGAATCGGGCCAACTTTGGACTCCATTGGACTTTTTGGACCCGTGGACTTGGCCTTTGATCGGAGGACCGATCTGACAGCTTTGGGTTAGGCTATTCACCCGAGCATCACCTCGGACGACCTATTAGATGGATGCTGGACGGGCATATGCGATACAGACGACTAGACAAAGTTGGATGTTTCCTCTCAAGTAACCAACCCTTGAAGCATAACGGGCGGCCGAGAGCCCCTTGTCTGCAGTCTCCCCCAATGGTTGTAGCAGCGTATGTAAGCTTGACTGGGCGCCTCATGTCTCCCGCCGGTACTTTGCATCTGTGAGTACAAAGTACTCTGTGTCCCTACTGGCAAGCGAAAGATACCTACGGTAGATCAGCTTCCTGGGCAGTTCGGAGAGAGTATGTGTGACACGGAGATGGGAATGCGATAAAAGTGAGACGTGTGTCCCCAGAACTTGAGACGATGCCGGCTGTCCAAGCATTGTTATTAGACTTGACGCCCTCTCATCATCCCTCTCTCCCTGTGCATTGTACTGCTCAGAGACCTCGTTTAGGCCTGCGAATGTCTGTAGTTGACTACCGAGTATATCTGGCTGTAGCAGTAGCCTTGGAAGGAGGTATGAACTGTTGGCATGTACACATCCAATCCACTACGGATACAAACAATCGCATCCAATGTCAGCTATCCTTCGGGTACTTTTACGGGAATGAAACTGCAGCAAGCCATTATTCCCTCGGCGGCTTGCTTACCTCACTTCAGATAACAAGGTATACATCAATAACTCTCATTACAGCCGCAGCTTGGAAAGGGAGCTGTGCCGCCTGCAACACTGGATTTCAACCAGAAAAAAAGGAAGCTCGAAGCTCGAGCAGAAGAAAACAGGGTCCGTACCTAAAGGCCGCGCATCAACAGTCCGCCGTGCCACGGACTGGCCCGTGGGTTCTCCGCCAACCACACCAGAACGGGCACTAAAAGCACCAAAGATTCAAGAAACCGAAGAAGGCGGCGCCCCGCCGGGTCCCTTTTTTGGAGCTCAACCCTCCCCAACAGCTTCCAGCCTTGTCCCCATCTGGAGAGCTCAACGCAAAATTCCGTGGGGATCTTCCGACTGCCAAAGCCTCAACCGCCCCCGTCCTGCCTCCCTCCGATTCCCGTCTCGGACTGGGTAGGTATCAAGCTCCAATCTCTCACTCACCAGCCATACTCCGAACAATCGACAATCCCTTTTTTGACATCCACAGCCACCAACATCCATCTGCCTTACTCCGTATGATCTCCCAGTGTCACCGCGTCAGCCTCACGGTGGGAAGTCCTCACCCTCGTCCAATGAAACCATCCGACTCCAACACATTGCACAAACCCGGAACTACATCTCTGGGCCGGAACCACTCGCTCCTGCACCAGGTTTCTCTTTTCTTGCTCAAAAGCTGTCTTTCCCACGCCGGACATCGATTGGGGTATAATCACCTTGAGCGGAGGTGTGTGGATTACCTAGGTACAGTAAGACTACGGATATTATGCAGTGCAAGGTGGTACCGTAGTTTGAGATTATGTAAGACATCACAAATTTGAAAGTGACACGAACTCCTGGTGTGCGCGCGTGCCTGCAGAAGCTCTTGCATAGCTCGAGTCCGGCCGCGTGTCCAAGCATCGCGGCGCCACGCTGCGCGCATGGCTTCTCCCGTCCACGTAGCTGTCACGTCCAGAGGCGCGCAGACATCGGCAAATCCACCCCTTTCCCGCTCCGTCTCAAGTTCAACATCGTCGCATCATGCGTCCCAAGCTTCGAGAACGGGCCATGATCAGTGTGACAAGTAAATGGTAAAGCAATGACTAATGCAAGTAAAGGAACGTCTCGTTAACTTCAAATTCGTAAATGTGTATTCGGACGCAAGCCAACCTCGGCCCCAAGGTAACTAAAACAACCCAGTAATTCCCGGTAAAAGCAGCCCTTCTCGGTATTGTACAAGCGCAGTGGATGGTATCGCCCAAAGCTTTTCTATCCACCCTGACTGAAACAACACGCTGCCTTTCATGTCTATTGTTGATCGCTCATGCGACCCTGATGCCTTGCCTGCGCACGCAAAATTACTTGCGTCCGCAGGCGCGTCTCCTTTTTTCTCTCTCCCATCACCTTCGTCTTCTAAGCGTACACGTTTAGATCTTCTTGACAAGCTCGGCCCACTTGGCAGTGGAGAAGGACTTGGGGCGCTCGATGGGGGCACCGAGGGCGCGGTCGATGATGAGCTGGGGAAGGACACCGATGGCGCGGGAAACACCGAAGAGAACGGTGTAGTAGTTGGCCTCGGTAAGACCGTAGTACTGGAGAAGGACACCGGAGTGGGCGTCGACGTTGGGGTAGGGGTTCTTGGTCTTGCCGTGCTGGGTGAGGACCTCGGGGGCGATCTTGTAGACCTGGGAGACGAGCTGGAACATGGGGTCGTTGGGCATCTTCTCTGTAGGGTTGTCAGTATTATCATTCTTACGTCGAATCTGGATTGTCATTCATGGTGGATACGTACCCTGGGCGAACTTGCGCTGAGCAGAGTAACGGGGGTCAGTCTTGCGGAGGACGGCGTGGCCGTAACCGGGAACGACACGGCCGGCGTTCAGGGTGGACCAGAGGTAGTCCGTGATGGCCTTGTCGCTGAGGTCGTCGCCAACGGACTTCTTCATCTCAGTGAGCCAGTTGAGAACCTCCTGGTTGGCAAGACCGTGGAGAGGACCGGCCAGACCGTTGAGACCAGCAGCAACGGAAAGGAAGGGGGAGGACAGAGCACTGCCGACCAAGTGGGTGGTGTGGGCAGAGACGTTGCCACCCTCGTGGTCAGTGTGGATGGTGAGGTAGAGACGGAGCAGCTCGACGAAGTCGGTGTTGCTGCCGAAGCCGAGCTGGTTTGCGAAGTTGAAGGAGTAATCCTTGTCCTTCTCAACAGCGGCGACCTTGCCGCCCTTGAAGACGTTCTGGTAGATGCGAGCGGCAATGGTGGGCAGCTTGGCAATCAGATCCATGGAGTCCTCAAAGGTGTATCCCCAGTAGTCCTTCTTGTTGACACCCTTGGCGTAGGCCTTGGCGAACGAAGAGGTGTGCTCGAGGGCGGTAACGGCCAGGGAGAACTGAGCCATGGGGTGAAGGTCGGTAGGGCAGTGGTCGATCAGCTCCTCAACGAACTTGGGGATGTCGGAGCGGGCGGCCCACTCGGCGGACAGGTCGCGGACCTGCTGCTCGGTAGGGACCTCGCCAGTCAGGAGAAGCCAGAAGAGACCTTTGAGGTTTTGTTAGCAAAGGGAATTGATTGCGAAAATTGTTGCGATAAGTAGACTTACCCTCAGGAAGGGGCTCCTTGCCACCGGGAGCCTTGGGGAGGAGCTCCTGGCACTCGGGAATGGTCTTGCCGCGGAAACGGATACCCTCCTCGGCGTCGAGGACGGAACCCTCCCAGACGAGGCACTTGATGCCACGGGCACCACCGTAGACCTGGTCAAGGGTGACCTTGTCGATGACCTTGGAGCCATGCTCTCTGCGACGGCGAGGTTAGCGGGTGTTGAGGTTGCGATAAGGGGGCTCAATGGCTATGCACTCACTTTCTCAGAGCCTTGACCTCCTCAATCTTCTCGGGGAGAAGCTCAGCGAAGCGCTCCTTCAAGGTCTAGATGCGAACGTGTCAGCTTCACGATACCCGAGGTAAGGAAGGGCCGGACGGCCGGAGGGCAAGCAATAACAGCGGCAGCAGCAGCTTACCTGGTTCTTGGAAGAGTAGCAACGGGCAGCGTTGAAAGCCGAGACCTTGAAAGGGGAGGCTCTGAGGGAAGTCCTCAGAGCAGAGGTGGAAAGACGCGCTACAGACATTGTGAGAGTATCGTGAGGCTTCAGAGACTGGTGAAGGATGAAGGTCGGAAAGGAGGGAAAGAAAAAAGCCGCAGGTAATGGGATAGAAAAAAATATGAAGCAAAGGCGCACTTGGACCGGGGGGCCGCCCTCGGGGGGTCACGTCACAGGTGTGGCCGGAAATACCAATGTACCTCAGCGGGCATACGGGTTGTCTCTCAGGCAGGACGAGGTATTCACGCTAGGTGTTTTGGCGCTGCAGGTACATCTGCCATCCATCTTAGACTCCCGGCCGGTTGCCCTGCAGTGTGGCAGTCTAGGTGCTCCCCCAACGTCGGTCCAACCATGGATTTTTTCCTTGAGCTCTCAAGCTGCCCAGATCCAATGCAGGTCGAGCCCAGGCCCGTCCTCCGAGGTATTCAACACGCGCCAAAGCGCTCAATTTGCGATGGCGTACAGAAATTGATTGAGAGGCTCAGCCGCCGTCCGGCACTCCGTTGACCTCCCTTCCTTTCAGACCAGCTACCTACTACCTACCTTGCTTCTTGACACCGGTGTGCCTTACTCGAGCAGGTTCCAATGGCGGTGGCGGACGACCTCTACACCGTTGATACCTGAGGTCAAGACTCTCTCTCTCTCTCTCTCCCGCGGCCTTCAAGCAGCGAGGGAGAAACAAACGCCGGCGAGGCGAGCAGACGCGAAAGGATACGTACCTGCTGTAATAATGTACAAGTGTCCAAGACTCCAGTGCCCCCCGTGTCCCCCGTGGTCCCCCCAACCAGCGACTCCAATCAATCTATCCTGTCAATCTTGGGATCTCAATCTCCCTGAACCTGTCTCCGTCTTTTTACGTAGCGTCCCTCGTCGGCCCCACCATAAAATCTGCATCGCGCACTCCAGTTTGTCGTTGCTCCAGTCTCCAGTTTTACCTCCCGTATCACAACGCCCCGTTCTTGCGCGCGAAAAGCCGAGATAAGTGGATATCTGGGCGGCTTCTCTCGGAGTATCCGCTCTTCGTCCGAAGGTCGGAAGCCAAACTCCAAGTATCTGTTGAACACAACATCGCAGCCTTGACTTTGTGGGTAGCCTAGCGGTAAGGCAAGGTAGCCAAGGACAATGCGCCTCACGGTGAGACTGGACGACGATTGAAGTTGAGAAGGGACTGTGTACCTACCCAGGCACTTGGGATCACGGCCCGGCCCCCACGAGTCCACGCTTCCTGACTAAGATTTGACTCTCCCCAAAGAGCATGTTCGGACTAAGCGCTTGCTCTGCTGTTGCCATTGGCAAGTATGCGTCCGGAGCCAAAGTCAATGGGAGACTTGTTGATTCAAGTTGTTGCTCTCCTCCGAGCCCTGTCTCGCGCATCTCCCGTCAGCTCCGAGGCTCCGTGACCCGCCGCAGGTGTGGCATTCGCCCAATTAAAGCTGCGTGTGCGACCCTCCTGCCTGTCTGGGAGCGAACTTCCAAGCACGGCACAGCTCGACCGCCTCATCCGAGGAAGCTCATACCGGTCACGTATCCATACAACATGAAATAGAACGAGGCTTCCGCTCGTCCACGGCAAAGGCAGATGGTGTGGTCATGCCTCCCGGCTATCACGTAAACTTGATGCAATCGTTTGTGTGGTATTGGTGACAAGCTGTAGCGATTGCGCAGCAACCTGTCAAACTTCAAGTTTAGATCCAACTGATAAGGAGTATTTTCGCAATAGTCTGCCGGCAACTTCAGTTCTGATCGAAAGAGCTGTGTTGCCGGGGAACTAGCACACCTTCTCCAGATAATTTAGTAGGTGGGTATTGTCCGCATACGGAAGTGGATGAGAACAATATGAAGACTGGCAGAGATAATAGTGGGTGAGCGTGACAACAAAGACCGTTGCTCTCCCCGTTGATGTCCGGGCCGGCGACGCCAATGTGGAAAGGAGTTCTGGCCAATCTGGGTCAATCCAAGCGCCGGGACCCAAAGCATATCCTGTTATTTCCATATTGGCGCCATTGAGACGATTGTGTCGAATGAGCCTTTCTCTCTTACGCAGTATTTACTATGCCAGCTCATCACCAGCTTGTCTACCTCAGCATTCCAATGCAATTCATCTTCTACTTCGCGGCAGAACCTCGGCGGTGGAACCATCATCTCGCTTCGAGGATCGGCTAGTCAGCAAAAAGGTTTGTGCCTCAGTAGCGTTCCTTTTAGCCTTAGGCAGAAAGAAGAAGCTTGGGCACCCGACCTCAGCAAACGATGTGAGCTCTTGCTCTTGATGACTTGATGACAAAGATGCCAATGGCCTTGATTGGTGCTTTGATGTCCAAGAATAAAGCCGTAATCATATGGGCATGCCGCACACCTGCCATGTGCCACCGCCTGCTGCACGGCAAGCCTCCAGCGTCGTCTCCAAACGTGTCCCAGCTTCCATTCTATCCCCACTTCTGAATCTCTTCTTTTCCAACCACAACTCCCCCTTCCCCCTCAGAAAAACTGACGAACCTCCAGCGCGACGCTGCATCACGCCCATCCCGTCGGCGGCATAAGATAACTGTATTCATCGAGACTATCATCGTACACTGACGATCATCGTATTTCGCCTTCGAGGACCGCAAGAGTCCGACCGTGGGTGAAATCAAATCAAGTAGTAGACCGTCGACGGCTCCTGCCACTTGAAAATTCTCCTCTGTGACCTCCTTGGGACGACTCGTCAAGAAAGGCGTCGCACGCTCTGTCCGTACAAAGTAGAGAGTCATCCAATCCAGGAACTCGATCCATTCGTACCTTTAGAGTGCTGGATACAGCGCCGTCGCGCGACTTCTTGGGATACCTACATTATTTCTGCCTGCGCGGTCTGTAAAACAAAATACACACAAAAGTTGTTGATCGAGGGAAGGAGCGACCGGACGTACCTGCCTGATTTTACTCTAGGAAAGAGCGTGGCACTTTTTTACTCTTGACTACTTCCACTTCCTGGACGTCGCGTACCTCCCCGCGCTCTCAGTAAACCTCTTCTTGAACAACCCTTCTTGCAAGCCGCAAAGAGCAAGAAAAGAAACCCTAGCTACTGGCACTTCGTCTGTTTTGCCTCGAGCCTGCCCACCACAACCAAACTACCTACCTTCTTCCCAATCGTACTTCGCTCGCAAACAAACTCCTGAGGAAAAACACCACAATCGCCATCGCCATATCTTAGTTGCCAGCGAGCGACCTGCAGAATGGCTGCCCCGACTTCTGCTGCCGCTGCTGTGGCGGAGCTAGAAGCCGCCCTCGAACCCATGCAGAATTACAAGGCTCCTGGTGTCACCGCCAACCGCATTGCTAATATCACTACCATCTGTGTCGACAACATTCAGGTACGATACGATATCGAACGCAGCGTCGCAACTCGCTTGCCTAGTCAAGTACCTAGACTAACCTCGAAACTTTTCTCTGTAGAATGAGTCGGTTCTCATCCAGAAGCTGTATACCACGTTCAAGAAGTTTGCTGCTCCATACAAGCTTGGAGTCCTATACGTGATAGACTCTGTGATGCGCAAGTGGCTTGACCAAGCCAGAGTGTCCGGCCAGCCTGTTGATGGTTCTGCGAGAGATGGAACCTTTGGCGCTGGTTGTCACCGAATTACCGGTCTCATGCACACCCTCATCAGTGACATGGTGCAGTTGCGCCTCGAAGGCCAAAAGGTACGCATCAAATGTTGCAGTTTTGAAGCACCCTCCACTACAATACTTTGTGTTCGCAAATCTCATAAAGGTTTGGGCATGGGTTGCGATGCCTTTCGCCCTTCATCCTTTCATCTACCTCATACCGGAGAATGTGAAAGTGAACGCTTGAGACTCGTTCGGACACGTTCATTGGTGTCCATATGTTCCTTGCTTTCCGTTGACATGGTTGAATAATCTACTTACACTGCTGCCCTTTATGTAGGAGAAATTGCTTAAGCTGCTCGAAATATGGCGTAGAGTTGCCACTTTCTCTCCTGACGTCCTCGATGATTTTCAGCGGAAGATCGAATCTTCGCCTGACCCGAGTATGTCACTATCCCACCAGATGATCAACAAGCTTCATCGCCTCCTTTGTGCCAGTCTGGGTTCACAATTTACTGACTCCTCTGCCCGTTCAGTTCAGTCCTACACGCCTGAGGGTAGTCCCCCACCAGGCTTGGTCGAGGCCATGGGCTACAGATCCAAATCCGCGGCTCCTCCTGCTGCTCAGCCCCGTCCTGCCGATGCCAACAGCATCATCGCCAATCTGGCCAAACTTACACAGTCCGTCCAGAGCCAGCCTCAGACCCAGAGCTACGGTCAGCCGCAGAATAGTCAGAGTCAGAGTAACGGCTATGGCCAGAACTTCAATCAGGGTCACAATTATAGCCAGGCCCATGGTCATGTCCAGCCTCCCGCCCCGGCTCAGACTCAGACCCCCGCAGTGCCTCAGAACTTGCAAGACTTGCTTTCTAGACTCCAGAGCTCTACGCCACAGCAGCAGCAGCAGCAGCCGCCGCCGCCTCCAGCTCCTCCCGTCAACCAGTTCTCCCAGGCTCCGTACTCTATGCCTCCTTTCCCCGGCGGTCCCCCTAACCCAGCGACTCCGTACGCATACGCCCAAGGCCAGCCCCAGGCTCCTCCTGTTGGTCTGCCATTCCCAGGAGCTGGCCCTCAGCCTCCTCAGGGAGTCAATGGTCAGCAAATGGCTCTCATGCAGATGTTTGCCAATTCGGGATTCACCGCGGAGCAAATTGTCGCCGCGCTTGCGGCTGCCAGCAACCAAAACAGCGCTGCTTCTACGGGACCGCCTGTACCCACGCCCTCGACCACATCGACTCCACTCCCCATCGCGGCCCAGAGTTACTACGGCAGCGGTCAGGGATGGGGCGGTCCTGTTCAGCCCCGTGACACCAGCGAGGGAAGTCGCTACGTTCGCACCTCAGCTGGAGCTGGGGGTGGGAGCAAATATGAACGTACAACCCGGTCTAGGTCGCCTGGCCGCCGTTGGAACTCGGGTGGTTCTTCTCACGACCGCGACAATGGCTACGACTATGGACATCGCTCCCCCGATCGAGGTCGTCACGACAGTAGAGACGGCCGCTATGGTAGCGAGTACCGCCAGCGTAGCCCTCATGGAAGCCATAGTGCTTCTCAAGGTGGCCGTGGTGACTCGCGCCGTGGTTCGGATGCCAAGTGGGTTGAGTATGACCATAACTTGAAGCCTGGGCACATCAAGGTTCTGAGCCGCACGCTGTTCGTCGGCGGTGTCAAGTAAGTAATAGCCGAAAACATTTGCACTTATTTGAACATTGACTGACAGCCTCTATAGCCAATCTGAGCACGAGCTTCGTGCCATCTTTACTCGATTTGGCCAGGTTCAGTCTTGCATCGTTAACAAGGACAAGCGACACGCCTTTGTCAAGATGGTCTCCCGCGAGGATGCCGTTCGTGCCAAGGATGGTATGGAGATGCGTGCCAATGGCAACATGCCGCAGAATGATGATGAGTCACAGCTGAGAGTAAGTTCGAAAGACCTCTGTCTACCAGTCATCTCGACTAACACAATCTAGACCCGCTGGGGTGTTGGCTTTGGTCCGCGCGACTGTAGCGATTACCGTACGGGTGTTAGCATCATCCCTATCAGCAAGCTTACAGAGGCTGATCGCAAGTGGATGTTGACTGCCGAGTATGGAGGCAGTGGCGGTAAGCCCATCGAAGAGGGCATGGTCGTTGAGGAGCCCGATATCGAGATCGGCAACGGTGTTTCCTCCAAGGCCATCAGCCGCCGCATGCAGACCGACAAGAGCGGCAACCACGGACCTCGTTCTACTCGTGGTGGTGGACGCGACGACAGCCGCGAGGACCTCGGTCGCTGGCGCCGTGGCCGCGACCGCGACCGTGATCAGCGTCGTGACGACAAGAAGTTCTCTTCGGCCAACTCTCAGCCACTTCCGCAGCAGTTCCCCTACGGCATCGGTACCTTACCCAACGGTATGCCTGCGTACCCTCCCGGCTTCGCGTTCCCGGCCGCCAAGGACAACTGAGTTTTTTCTCCTTCGCGGCCTCTCGGATCCGCTGAGCGTTGTATATGGAAGGGGGTATACTTTATTTGCTTCTGCATTTCGACGTGCTTTTGGACCCTTCGCGAGCTATGGCTTTTGGCCTGCGATAATCATGGATGTGTGCATTGGGCCGGCGTTCATATGGGGTGAGAAAGGAGGGCAAGGATATCAAAGAGAGAAAAGGAAATACCCACATCAAAAGTAACTGAGCTCATTTGGAGAGGAAAGGGGGGTGGATCAGGACTTTGTTTTTTTCGATACCCCGCGCACTATGATGCTTCATCGTATCGTAGTCTTGCTGGCTTTTGGGCTTCAAGGGTTTGGTAAACTGGTTCTTGGTTGTAGGGTGACTTTTCACTCTGAACCCCGTTGTAACGTAGCAAAAAGAAAAGGACTTTTTTGAGTCTACATCTGGTTCCTGAAGCTTGTTAATGCCGTGGTGATTTAGATATTGACAGTCGTCCGCAAATGAGCACCGTTCTACGTCTCTCGGCCGTGAGAATGGCCATGAAGAAAGATGCTCTCTCACCAACGTAATCGTCACATTCGACACCGGAGAAAGTGCAGCTTGAGAATCGGATTTCGTAGACACAATACGTGTGGCTCATGTTCAATCTATTCATGCACGTGGACGTAAGGACGAAGAAACCCTTGTCTTTGAGCTGGGAAAAAACTGAAGCAGAGGTAGGTAACTAGTCAGGTCTTCCTTCTCCCTATCATTACACTTGGATTTCGAAATTTCTAACCGTGCCGTACCTACCGTACCTTCCCTCCTTACCATCCATACCTACCTTCCGCACGTGACGCACTACCACCGCAAGAAGGGTAGGTATATACCCCCCCTGAATTCCATTCCCGTCGCCAGCCAGGAGGCGCCCGTCTAGGTCGACGGTTCAGGTCAAACTTGGCTGGGTGGTGGAGTAGTTAATGGTCGACAATCAAAAACGCCAACCAGCCTACTCGACGACAGGCTTAGCGAGTATCCCCGAGTTCGGATCCCAGCAGGAGCACCAAGAGATGTAGCCCCCACCAGGGGTGAACTCTTTTTTGGGTTCTATCTATTAGAGGATGTAAAATGTAGATTAATCCTCGGTCTTATTGTTGCTGGCTCTTCGGGGTCCGCTAGGGGAAGCGGTGTTGTGAAAATCACCCCTTGAGCCTGCCTGCCTTGAATTCTGGCGTCCTATCTCGGGAGGGTATTTAGTCAAGTGGCGCTGTTGCTCCGAGAGAGTAGTGTTTGGCTCTGAGCATAGACGGCGGGCTGCTAGCCTTAAAGGGGGAAGTATGCCAGAGGCGGGCCAGGAAACTACTGGGTCTATACATGTAGACAGAATTTGTCGAAGCATGGCTTACGCTCTTCAATATCACAAGGCAAACCGGTAGCTCAATCGAGCCAAGTTCCTCTCATGGCCCTTTGTCACTACTCTCATATTCATTATAGAACATACCGCGCGAGGGAGAGCGGGACCAGAGAAGAATAGAGACTGCGCTTGCGTGTACGGGTACAGTCCTCCAAGATGAGGAAGGATACCAAGATCAAGACGCACCCAACAACCACACAGCACACACGTACCATGGCCGTAGATGCTTGGATTTATGAGCTCGGCTCTTTTCGTGTAGCACCCTTGTCGTGTTTAGATTGAAGGGGGTCTAGTGGAGGCATTACATAGGGTGTAGGATAGTTTGCATGAAAGGCCCGTCTCACGTCTCATACTGCTTGCAGAGTCGAAGCTATCGATTGAGTCAGTGACTACTTCTTTCCAACTTCCGATTGGCGGCGGAAGTAAGATCCTAGAATACTGTAGTCAAGTTAACACAGGGACGAGGCTAACAGAGCGAGGTGACGAGGCCAATATGTCCCACCTCGGTCTGTGATTTTGAATCGTGATACTCCTCGGTCCTTCTATAAATGCCATAACCGCAAAATAACTCGATTCTTGAGGAGAGCGATATATAGTAATGTACCTGGAAGCTATTTACGAAACATTCAGCAGACATAGTCTCCATGTTCTTGTTCTTAAGCATCACCCGGTCGATGGAGAAGCCATTCCCATTAGGTAGTATTAATAATACATATAAATACCAAAAAAAAAGTCACTCCATCATAGTAATTTGTATCCTCTACTAAAGTCTTAAGAAAGTGATAGTGGGCTTTTTATTAAGAATAATCGAATTATTCCAGTTTTACTCTATTCATAAAACTTTAGTTTAGTGTCGTAAGTCTTGGTATTCATCTAACAGAATTATTTACATCCTCTCAGTCTTTAAAGGCCGTCAGCTAGTCAAGCTCGAGTCTGATAGAGGCAACATCAGCCCTATCAGCTCATAAACACCAAAAGCTAGACATAGACAAGCTCGTATCCGATAAAGGCAATATCGGCCCTTTCGGCTTATAGAGGCCATAGGCTAAACAAGCTTATATCTCAGAAAGGCTAATATCGACCCTTCTTTTCTTCAGAGCGTTTCCGCTTCTTCTTCACTCCGGAACCGTAGCCCAGATGCTCTCTTCGAGGTTGACTTCCTCATATTCGTAATCCCACCCCTCATCGTAGATAGGATCGTCGATATTCACCTGATCCATGAGCAGATCAAGCTTGGTCATCTCGCAAAGCTCTTGCAGATCCAAGTCCCTCGACACGTTATGCGCATGCCGACGCTCGAGGGCCACTGAACCCACGTCGGTCAGCGGCCGGAGACGGATAACCCGCAGCGACTTGCGGCGGAACATCTTTTGATTCTCCTGCTGAATCTCCTCAACCTTCGCCAGCAAGGGCTGGGACGCGTCGCCCTCAAAGTGCGATTTGGGGCAGTGCAAGCCTAGAGTGGGATAGGCCGGCCCCTGGATGACGCCGACGGTGGCGTCCGGGTGACGGATGAGCTGGCCGGAAGAGAGCATTCTTCGTCCCCTCTCGACTCCCGTCTTGGGCTCTTGGGCCTGGTTATTCTGGTGTGGTGCCGGGGGATCGGCGTGCTCGATGACGGGTATCGGACGGCGCACGGGACGACGAGGTCGCATGCCCGCCGGCATCGGGGGTAGAACGAACTTGGCCGGGGGCTCGTCCTCCTTGTTCAGCGAGAGGAGCATCACTCGACCACTTGCGTCTCCGATAGCAAGCCTCGAGTAGCAAGGAGAGAAAGCTCCGCATGCTATAGCTCCAGGAGCCTCCAAGAGATCCCGGACGAGGGGCTGCCGGAAGTTGCGTACGTTCCACACCTTGACGACTCCGTCTGACCCGCCGGTGTAGAAACGGTCCGCTGTGGTCCCCCACGCCGTGAATTTGACACCCACATCCAAGTCTTCTCGCTTTCCCAAGTTCTCGTCGAATTCATCAATCGGCTTTTTATGCCGGAGAGCATGAATAGGCTTGTCGCCTCGCGAGGTGTCCCAGACGTACACTTTTCCGTCGGTGCAGGCCGCAGTCACGTATGAGCAGAGGACGGTGTTGGGCTTGATGGTGAGCTCGTTGATATCCTTGGCCGGACAGTCCAGGCACTGCATCTCGCCAAAGGCTGTATCGCCTTCAGGTGTCAAGCTGGGGCGGAAGATGCGAATCTGCGTCAGAGTCTCGTCGTCGACCATCAACCCAGCCGGCGACGTTGCCACGATGAAGCTCGGTAGGGTGGGATGCCACACCACCTCAAAGACGTTCTGCGTAGACGCCGTCAAGACCTTGATCTTTTCGCCCGTGAGGCAATTCCAAAGACAAATCTCGCCGGTGTTCAACTTGTCGTCAGGAATGTCATTATCATCTCCTGTGAGACTGCGGGGAGAGTAGCCAACGAGGAGCAAATGCCGCACGCCTTCAGCTAAGCCCCATTGCATCGTTGCTGGAAAGTAAGCCCATTTCTGGGTCGCTGTCGTCTCCTCGTTCCCTTCATCCCACGCTCTGGAGCCTGTGTATACCTGGTAAGGGCTCTGAGATACATTGTCGTTATCAACGCGGTAGACTCGGACAGCTTGGGTAGACACATCAGCGGCAGTCGCCACCATGCCGGATTCATGCTTGGAAACTGCCACAAAGTTGACGTTGCCCGCGTGTGTCCAGGTGCCCAAAGCCTCCATGTTTGCTCCTCTGTCGTCGACCTTCCACACCTTGACAGTCTTGTCGAAACTTGACGTGTAGGCACGGTTGTTGATGCGATCATAGTCAGAAGACACAACGGAGGAGTAGAGCCATGGGCTCTGACTTTCCCTCATAGCCTCTGTAGAGTTCTCGCCCTTTTCGACAATTGGTCGAGGGATTCTGTGGTCCGGATACGCCTTGAGCTGACCCAATGTCGTCGAGCAAAGCAAAAGATTGCCGGCCTTGTTATATTGCTGGTTGTGCGAATCGGAATGAGCCGTGGCACCGCAGATAAAGTTCGTGTCCGAAGTCCAGGCAATCGTCATAATGTCACCGGCGCAGCCCACCCACTCTGCTCGCATCTCCATGTCGTCTTCGTGAGCCTTCCTAAACTCGTTGGTGAAGTTGATGTGGCGACGCATCCGGCCGAAACCTCGGTTTCCGTTGACTTCCCGCGCCAGCAGGAGCGCAGAAATCTGACTGGTGCGCTGTGCCTCGCCCTGCTTGTCGGACTCGTCCACCTCCAACGTCAGCACCTTTGGATGCCGGGCCGGTCTCTTGTGCCGGTTCGCCAGCTCGTCGAGAAAGTTCCGAATCGCAACGTGGTCTCGCTGCGCAAGGGTTCCCTTGAGCTCGATCATGGGTGGTATAGTCGTGAGCAAGTCGGGCCGCTTTCTCAGCATCTTTCCCAGCTCTCTGTCCGTATTGTCCCTCCGCTTGTGCTTGACCTTCTTGTCACACATGGCCCGCACTATTCTCCGGACGTCGTCCATTTCGTCAGGGGTAAAATCGACGTGGAAGGGTAGTGAGCCCAGCGCTGCCGCCGCCGGTAGATTTCGGACAAGCTTAGAGGTGCCGCGAAGAATCGTCTCACGCTCTTCCGTTGTGGTGTATGGCCGCCGCGGCATCGTCATCCAGGCTACTTTGGCCTTGTGGCCCGGGGTAAAAGCGGCCTTGGCTTGCGAGTCGTGCGCCTTCCATGACTTGAAGGACCTGGCTTGCGCCCTTGTTCTGTAGTTCGTTGACGAAACGGCGACGATCGGGGGTTCTGTAGCTGGAGGTTGAAGCGCTGGTTCGGGTTCTCGCTCGGGTTCTAACTGGTACTCATGCTCGGGCTCTGGCTGGTGCTCTACCTCAGGCGCCGGCTGAGGCTCTCGTCGAGGCTGCGGTGGGGGCTTCGTTCGAGGTTGTTTCTTCGCCGGCCGCGGCGCTGGCCTCGGTACTGGCCTCGCTGGCGCCGTTGAAGGACCTTGTTCGGAAGCAAGCCTCGATCCATGATATCCGTCCGAGTGGAGGGGAACCGTAATTCCACCAAAGCTTAGGGGCTTTTTCTTGTATTCCTAAAACAGAAAGTCAGTACTTTACTCGTGTGTATTGCCGTCCTGAGGCGGCCCGGTACGTAAGTAAGTGTAAGGGTCGGTTCTCACCTCGTAATTGTCGCAAAGGTCCGCAATACGATAACGCGCGAGCGCGGCCAGCTCCTTGACTGCATTTTGGGACAGGAAGCCTTGGTCGATGTCGATCACGTCGTCTTCTATAGCGGAACGGTACACCTCCCCAAGCACCTATAGCCTTTGTGTTAGCGAATACGCTTCCGAGGACGAGATATGCCGGATGCGAGAAAGAGAGACAAAAGGAGAGAGGAAGGTGAGAAGAGAGAGCAGCCTACTTACCCGTCGAGCGATATCTGCAATCTTGAACGTATCGTGCGGAACATTGAGCAACGCCTCGGTGATGTATGGCCTGACCTGTGCGTTCAGGCACTGCATCAATTTCTCAGAAAAACCGCCAGTCGGGCCAACAGAAAAGTCGGGGCCATAGTATGTTCGTTGCCTCTTTCGAGGCGGTCCGGCCTCAGCAGGCCGTGAGCTGGTTTCGTGATCGTCGTCGAGTGTGAGGTCGATAATGTCGGTCTTCTTCTTCGGGGCGGCCGTTAAATCGATCGTCGTGGCACTCGACTTGCCCTTCGGACTCGCAAACATAGTCGCGATCCCAAGGACATCGACGCGCGGTCGTCGTCGTCGTCCAGCTAAGGCTCGGCCAGCGTACACGCGTAAAGTGAAGGCCGTCGGACGCGTAATTGTAGATCGTCAGGTCGCAGTTAACTAGAGTAAAGAAGGTAGCTATAACGGGTCAACAGAGGCGGGTCAGGTGGAAGTATTAAGAAAAGTGGACCCACGCACCTTCCGGGCAGTCGCAAGGGTCTAAAACTGTCTTACGTAAGAAATAACGTCTTTTTTTTAGAATCTAATAATTTGAAGAGTTAAAATAAGTTTGCTTAAGTTAATAGGCTTTTTCTATATACTAAAAAGCGCGTTAGTATATTGTAGCTAGAATTTAGTGAAAATTACTGTAAAGTTATTTGTCAAGAATAGCCTTTTAATTGAATAAAGATTGATCAATCATTTAACATCAAAGAAGCATTTAAACTGTTCAGATACATTGTGTTCGGGCATTGAAAAGACGCAAACATTTGCGACAGCTCTTTGAGCACAAGTCCTGTTGTTCACTGACATGCAGAAAGCGCTTTCTTCAGTGACATATCAACCCTGTTGGGCTCCTCGGGAAAGCACCACCGCGGTGTGGTCAGCCACGAGAACACCCTAGCAAAACGGTTCAACTCCTTCAAGAAACCTTCAAAAAAGACCCAAGACATGTTTTACAACAGTTTACTTCATATTTATATGCTACGTAGGTTGCCATAAGACAAGAATGAACTTGACATCAGACATACTCTCGTGCCCGGCGGTTGACGTCCTGCGCTGGTACAGCACAGCATACCGCGTCACCTCCTTGGCTATCAGCAAATGTCAAGTAACGAAGTCTAAATGCGCCTGTAGATGAACGGTCCAATCGAATCGCGTTAGAACAACGTTGAACCGAATAGCACCCCCGTCCAATGCCGTCGTGTCGCGTGCCGGACCGGAGCGCCATCGGCCCCGCAGTTGCCAGCCAAATGCGCCAGTTCACGCTCGCGCGTATCGCAGGCGCAATGCGCATCAAAGTCCGACATGGCACATGTTAAACTTTATGTATTGCTAGATTTAACAATGATTTTATAGACAGTTAGGGGCATACTACTGGGTAGGTATTACTGTTTCACAATTACGCGAAGTACTTAGATGTAAATTGTTCAACTAGCGCTATAACTAAAACTATGCATTAAAGCGATATCCATCAATACATATCAAAACATGCCTCACGGCTTTGGCCTCACTGCAATAAGATTACGTTTCTTTATGAAATTTAGTGGATGTAAACTCTAGAAAGCCAATAGATCATCTTATATAGTACAGCATTGCCCGCCTTTATATGACACGACATCATCCAACGCCAATCCTCTAAGTGAAAAAAAACCTTCTAAAGCTTGGCCTTGGCGGCTGGCTCCGCGTTGACCTCCTCGTACATCTGGTCGATCTGCGTCCTAAACGCCTTTGCGGTTTGCGGTCTCTTCAACTTAAGACTGTTCGTACTAGGTTAGCAGGTGTCCATGTCCAGTGCTAATAAGGTAGTTTTCACTTACGTAGGTGTCAGCAGCTCGTTCTCGATGCTGAAGGGGTCGATAGTGAGGTAAACACTGCGCACACGCTCGTAGCTGTTGAATTTGTGCTTCTTGCCAATCCGGTCAAGCTCTGCAAGCAGAGCCTTTCTGACCTTGTTGTCGGCGCCAGCTGCCTTGATTGCTGCAATGTCGGTCTTGTCGATGGTCTTCTTCAGGATCTTGCTTGCAAATGGTGCAAAGTTCTCGGGGTCGACACCAAAGACAGCAACGAGCGACGACTGAGACGGGTCGCCGTGGACGTATGCCATGGCCAGCAGACTGCAGCTACCCAAGTAGACGTTCTCGATACGCTCAGGCGAGATGTACTCTCCTTGTGACAGCTTGAGCACGTTCTTCTTGCGATCGACGATCTTGAAGCGACCCATGTTGTCGACCTCGGCAATATCTCCAGTATGGAACCAACCATCTGCATCGAGGGCCTTGCTCGTCTCCTCCTCGTTCTTGTAGTACTCCTTGAAGATGCTGGGACCACGAAGGAGAATCTCACCACGGGGGTAAGGCTTGTCTGTGACGAAGTAGTCAAAGTCGGGAACCGACTCCAAGCAGATCTCGTTGCAAGAGGCTGGCGGTCCGATGTTGCCCAGGGTGAAGTCACCCTTCAGCTGGACAGTCGAGACGGCGTACGTCTCCGTCAGGCCGTATCCCTGCACAAAGTGGTTGCCGAAAGCCGCGCGCAAGAACTCGTGAACGTCAGGGTCCAGCTGAGCGCTACCGCTGACCATGCTGTGCGCCTTCTTGAGGCCGACAGCAGCACGAACCTTGGGGGTCCAGATTCTGTCGTACAAGAAGTGAGAGTTGCTTGCCTTGCCAACGGGCTGCTTCATGTTGGCCTTCTTGGTGCTGACAACCTGGCGAGACAGGGATCCCTTGACACCGTCCGCGTCGATGGTGGCAGTTCGGATGGCCGAGTTGAAGCGGTTGTACAGGCGGGGAACAGACATAAACCCTGTGGGCTCGAGAATCTTCATGTCGTCTACCAGTCCAACGATATCGCCGCGGAAGAAACCGATGCAAGCGCCTTCGGCCAGAGCGGTTTGGTCAACCATTCTTCCGTAAATGTGAGCGAGGGGCAGGTAAGAAATGTGCACATCCTTGTAGGTAACGGTGCCGGCCGATCTCGCGGCTGTGAGACCTGCAACAGCGTTGCCGTGCGTCAGGACGACACCCTTGGGCATACCGGTAGTTCCAGAGGTGTAGTTGATGGTGACGTAGTCGGTCGAGCGCGGGGGGCGCATGGGACGACCAGACTTGAGGCCGAGCTCCTCGACGCCAGCCATAGAGTAAATCTGGATGCCATTCTGGGCAGCGATGCCGTTCAGAACGGACAGCTTGGAGTAGCCAGCCTGCTCGCCATCATCCAGGGAGTCAAGGCACACGATGAGCTTGAGTGATGGGAGGCGCGGGGCAAGCTTCAGCAAGACGGGAATGTGCGGCAAAGAGGTGGCTACGCAAGCCAAGTTGGCGTGGTTGATGATGTATTCGGTCGTGTCGGGGCCGAGGGTCTCGTAGAGAGAGACGGTAAAGAGAGATTGGGATGCAGCACCGAGATCTAGTTGCTTCGAGTCAGTATGCAATTTGTACCTCGCGCTTGGCATGTGACGGTCACGTACCAGCAATGTGCCACTCGGGGCGGTTTTGCGACCACAAACCGACACCGTAGTTGTCGCTGGTGATGCCAATCTTCTGGTGAATCTCAATCAGACCGGCGCCGAAGTTCTTGCGACGCTCGGCAACCTGGGCATAAGTAGCCCAAGTGTACTTGTTCTCCCAGTCCTTGGTCGCCGGGTTCCATGCTCGGTGACCCAAGCACTTGGCGTTGGGGCGCTTCTTGGAGGACTCCTCAAACAAGTCGTGAACGGTCTGGACGGCGGGATCAAAAGTGGACAGCAGAGGGCCGTCGCGGAAGCGCCAATGGCGGTAGATGGCACTGCGGCCTTCCTTCTCGGAGCCTGGGATCGGGACTCCATAGGGGGAGCCAGGAGGCGGCGGGTTGGCCAGCTCCTGTATGTACGCGGCGGTGTCTTTTGTGGGAGCCATGTTCGCAGCGACAGCGGGAATCTGTGGGGGAGTGCTGGCAGCCGAGGACTGTTGGTTACGTTGCTGACGGACGATCTACCTCGATCTCGCTGCCAATTCGTTGGAGGCCGACGGTGCAGCAGGATATGGCGCAAACGAATAAGAGTAGATGCTGGAAGCCTGGTGAGATGTAGGCGATGTGCGGGAGGGTGAGAGATGAAGCTGGTTGACAGGTGTCGGGACGGAAAGGTTTTGAAAGAAGAAAAAAAAGTTGGAATAAACAGAAGTAATCCGTCCGAGGAGGATTTGTGACGAACGAGGGGGGGAGGTTGTCTAGGCTATTCAAAGTTTGGTCTACAACGGAAGATCGAGTCGAGCCAAGTGCGCGTCGAAGCTACTCCGTACGGGGGATTCGGTTGTCGCTTTCTTGGCCTCCAAGTGAGAAGGTGCAGGAAACGGAGAGACGATCCAATGAGCGAGGCCGAGTTTGGGAGCGTAGGCCGAGGCACAAGTCCCCAGAAGGGCGAGGGTGCCACTCAAAGGTCTCAAGGTCCTCGGCAACCCCAGATGGTGAGTACGCTAAGGGGACCACTACAGCTGTTAAAGGGCGCTGATTGGCATCAGGAGGACCCGCCAAGGGGGCGCTGGATGCAGTGGCTTGCGGGGGCGCTGGGGGGCTGGCGGTGGCCGCGGTGGAGGGAGTGGGAGCTGAAGCTGGGGGTTCTGGGTCGGAGATTCGCAAATAATGGGGAAAGATACCCCGTGGTTTCCGTCATGACCTCACAGCAAAGTGTCCACGTGGAGGAATGTGTCTGCTGTTGGCCGTGTGGTCATGCATACTACCTATCTTACCATACCTTCAGGTAGGTGCACGGAGTAGGTGACACAGTATTGCCAGCCATTTTGGTGAGACCTGGCCTGGAGAAACCCGAATCAGCATGTGAGTTACACCCGGCCAGCCTCCAAGTTGTGATATACGACGGTATCTGTACGGAGTATTCCACAGTTCAGAAGCTCAACAATGGCAGTGACATCTTAGCGGGGTTATGCATATGGGGGAGGCTTAATTTCCCAGCAAACGGGGATCAGTCATTCATCCACTCTTTACAGGTAGATCCCCGACAGCGGAGCTCTCGCCCGTCACTTCCCCTGAGCACCGAATACTAATCGAAACCCCATGCTTTGGAACGAATAGCCATAAGAACTACTCATTGTCTTCCATCACAACTACGAAGCTCATTATATTGCCGATCCTCAGTGTCAACCATGTCAACTCATAGGATGCTGTCAATTGATGCACGCAAAGACATGGTCAGTCTGTGAGCGGGACTGACAAGCTGGATCTATCACATGCCAGAGCTGCTCTCTCAGGTCCGGGCGCAGGGCACCTGTCTTACTCCGGGCGGAGGTCATTGGACACCCGTACCCGAAAGGGCCGAACAAGTCCGGGTCCCACCTGCTACCTTAAAGAAGTCCGCCCACCTGGAGCCGTAGTGCCGTACCAGCGGGAGGTTGAAGCCGCATGAACAAGTGCCGAAGTTCTGCCAGCTTTCTCTCCAACACCAGGTGTCTCCCGTTCCTATTGGGCAGGCAGCGAAGGGTGAATTTGAATTCCGAGGAACTTGTACTTGGCTGAGCACGTTGTGCCAACCAAAGGTCCGTGGTCTTGCCAATAAATAGCTGGCTTAAGTCTCAACTTGCCTTTCCCTACAGTTAGAATCTTCTTTTTAAATCTATCTGTGGGGAAAAGATGCAAAATAATGCAAACTCTGGTAGAAGAGGAGAGTTGCTAGCATAGGTAGGCGCAAGTGCCCATTTCTGTACGCCGCCAGCTGGGTCGCCAAGATAGATCAATGTGGTTATGAGAGCAACGAAGCGCAAGGTAGCGTCCAAAGCAAAATTATGATGCTCGAAAATCATGATGCTGCCCCAGGGTCTCTTCCCCAAGATCAGCGTAGCCTTGGAATGATGTTTCCGGCTGACAACTGAATGACAGACATCAGCTGCGGGTACGAATAGGCCTACGACAGCTTTGACGTGTCGATTGTAAGAAGACGCTGATGATACAGAAGACGGCTATGGCGGAACTAGAGAAACACTAAACAAGTGTCTTCGTTTTGGATCACGTCCGATCAATGTGTGCTCGGGTACCGATTGCATGCCTCAGCAGCATAAGTCCTGGGATGACTCGTATGGGCTTCGGGATGACACAACGTAGGCCAGCTGTTCTTTTCAGACTGCCATTTCCGAGAGTCTCGGAAACACACAGAGAGTCAGGGTCTCGTGATAAAGAGGGGGAGACGTGGCCAGAAAGCAGCGAGAACAGGCTGGTGTTGTTGGCTGGTCCGCACCAAGCGGCCGGGGTGTGATCTCCGTGGAAGTTTTCCGTTTCTTCACATACAAATGCGCTACTAATAATATTGAAACAAGACATCCAGATAAAGTAGGCGAGTCGGCCGTAAAACCCATATGTGGAAATTTAGCAGTGTGCTGTTCTTGTAAGTCGGACTGATACGACACGGTCCTGAGCAGCTCAGACTTGAGAATAATCTTTCATCATGCGGCGAAGAGTAATGTAGGCGCAGATGAAGTGATCAGGCGAATTCCATATGGGCTGCCAAGAAGTTGGGTGCTGCGTTGAGGCTCTACGGGTGGCAGAAATGGACTCTCCGATGGCGGCCAAGAGTCTGGAGAGCGTCCGATCCAGTGCCAATATTATGGGGGAACCCCATACAGTCGGCACCAAGGGTGGAGGATGAGCGGATGGTTTCGATGCCCAGCAAATCCAAGCCTTTCTGACATGATGTCTGGCGAGGCGAAGCTTTGATAGAGTCGCAGTTTCGAGGCTGGCCAAGTCGGCAGAGGCAGCCGCTGTTGCAGCGAGTCGTGAGACAGGTTGGGGCCGTCGAGGGTGGACTCGTGGAGGGGGGCAGAATGGCGAGTTTGACTGCGCAAAGGCCCTGCAGAAGTCTAGAAGAGGCAGGATGTGTCAGCAGGAAGCAGCAAGGAAAAACGGAATGCCAAGAGTATGAAGAATCTGTCGAGGGAGAATCCTTGGCAATCTGAGTATCGGACTGAGTCTGGGAGCAGGTTGTGCGGCGTCTCAGCAGCTTTTTTAAGAACAGCAAAGTGTGGTTGCGGAGTGGTGGAACATGGAACAGAGAGACGACAGAAGCGACGACGACTTTGGGGCCTTTGAGGCCTACATTCGCCTGCATGTCCCCGGTTTCCCGCATCGGTAGGTGACGGGAGGCCCCTGCGGATGATACGTGAAGCCAAGATTTCCTCCCCAGGTGGCGCCTGCGCGTCGTAGTGTAGGTAAGTAGTCTCTCATTCGTGGTGTAGTGTGTCCGTACGGAGTGAGCGGTATGGATGGTACATCGTTGCTGCTGTTTCGAATCCCCTGACACTAGCTAAGGTAGAGAGAAACTCGGGCGGCACCCTTGGCGTTGTAACGTCCGCCGTACTGTTTCTGTTGTAGATCTTCCATGGCGCTTGGCTTGCCAAAACGTCCATGTTCCCTCTCCTGAGTCCTGAGTGCGTCAAGTGCTTCAGAGAATCAGAGAAAGAGGTCCTGCCGGTCTTTACTAAGCACCCCTCAACCGACGGGAGACTCCAGTTGAGTACCTTACTTCGCGGCCAGAGGCTTCCATCGCTCTTGGCTCTTTCCCTGTCCGAACAGATAGACTTGACAGGGGAGGAGCGCTGGAGGGTTTGGCAACCCACAACCCGCCCGCTAAATGGCAATCGTGAGGGTCTCGAAGGAGGCAGGAACGGGGTAGACCTGGTAGCGAGGAAACAAGATACGTTCGGACATTTTTTTTTCTTAGGCTCTTTCTGCAGTTTACGAGTCCCATCCATCTGCATTCCCTTTGCGATTTCCACCACATTCATCGCCCTCACCCTCGTCTGTGGTCTTGTCGCAACGAAGCCAAGCTCCAAATCCCGTCCACACTTCCATTCATTCCCATGGCCTACCTACTCTTCTTGCTACGTTTTGCCAGTCTACTCTAGTCCCAATTTGTTTCAACACCCACAACACGAGATGGCCCGTCGTCGAAAGTTCGGTGACACATGCTGGGCCCCGGGCGAATCATGCTTGGCATCTTGAGACTCGCTGCTCTTCAGCCTCAAACCCTCCGAGTCCTGAGCCTCTGGCCTGCAGACTCGCGCACCTGCACCGGCTTGCCATTGCACTGCACGGGAGTCCCGCAGACACAGTACATGCCGCCGCGCTGTGTTTCTCAATCTGAAGATCTCGCTTCAGCCTTTCACCTCAAGTCTGCCAAACCCACCCACCCACACCTGTCGCTATCAGGGCTGGCCTATCCAAATGAGGTCGGAGTGAGGCAAGGCTACGCAGTATATTTTGTCGTTGCTGGCAGTTCGCATCGCTGCAGCAATGCAACGTTAATTTGGCTTCCAGACTCTCCAAGCCTATGCTCAATATCGCCGTTCCTGCATGACGAGGCTCTCTCTCTTGGGCTCTTACTCACGTTCAAAGTTGAGGAGAGCATTGCCGCCCGCTGCCGTCGTATCGCCGATCAAGCTCCGCCCATGGAACCCAGTTCACGTCTTGTCGTCCGACAAATGCGTGTGCGCGTCTCCATAAAGAACCACTCATTGTATTCGTAGCCCCCCCTTCGATGTAAGCCTGCCACGAGGCCAGCACCGGAGAAGGCACAGAGACAGCCAAGATACAACACAACCAACACCCCAGGCCATCCAACCAAACGCAACAAGACAGGCAAGACTAGGTACTGCGTTACCTGCCAGCGCCAAGCCGTGAGCCGGCATGAAGAGGAGGCTCTGTTGATCTTGTGCTGGGATTGGTCCATGGGATTTCTGGGGCCCTGCTACACACCATCTTCTCGTCTGGATAGCGCATGGCGACGGCCCAGGGGAGTCCCGTTTCAGATGCATTTCAGAGGTCTCAGGCCGTGCATTGCCCAGCACCAACCCGACCCATGGGTGTCCAGTGATGACTAGAGCCGCGACTACATGTTCCGCCTCTCAAACACTCAGACAGGGAGAGATGGGACTGCCCAGCCCATACAAAAGCATAAGTGATTTCCCCTCTTTCATGCTGTGCTGCCTCTTCTTGGACCTTTTCCCGCTCGACCGTTTCCACCCTTTTCTTCTTGTCAAACTTCCTTCTTCACTTCTCAACAGCGCACTGGGGGCAGCTTAGACTTATTTACCATACAATTTTTCTCTCCTTACTTTCGTCTCCTTTCTCTCCCGTCGAAACGAATCTCACGAATCTCCAACGAAACGATCACGAAAATCGACAAGATGGGTCTCATTCTTCCTCTCCGAATTGTCCAGGGTGTTCTGGCGTTGGTGATTCTCGGTCTCTCGGCCTTCAGTACGTGATGAGGAATCTATGGAACTCGGCCACCACATCTTGTAAATGGTGACTAGGGTGGGAGAGAATTATGCGCTGACTGTGTGCTTGCAGTCGCCAACTGGTACAACATGGACACGATGACTTCGTCCCCGTCCCAGGTCAACTTCTTGGTCTTCGTGCCGCTCTGGTCTTTCATTTCCATTGCCTACCTCGAGCTTGTGCCCAAGTTCGCTCCGAGAGGTGAGTCTCTCCCCATCAAAGCTGAGATTTGTTGGAGTGAAACAAATCAACTAACACCATCTTAGCCTCCCACCCCTGGGGTGCCGTTGCCTTTGAGCTCCTCAACGTCCTCTTCTACTTCGCCGGCTTCATCGCTCTCGCCGTCTTCCTCAGCAAGCTTCTCTTCTGCCGTGGCACCGTGTGCGCTGCTGCCCGCGCCGACACCGTCTTGGCCGCCTTCGAGTTCGCCCTCTGGGCCGGCACCTCCCTCCTCATGGTCAAGGATGTTTTCAAGACGGGGTTCCGCAAGCCCAGCGCCGCTGGCCCCCCTCCTCAAATGAAGGAGTCTGCGTAAGCTACGCCGACTCCTTCAAGTCTTTCCACGTCGCCCTCGAGGAGCGCAGACGTGAGGCATCTGTGGAACTGATTAGAGCCAAGCGGATGCCGTCGTGGGACCGCAAGAGCGATCGAAAATCCATCTGGGAACTTGACCAGAGACGCATCTACGGCCCGGGATTTAGTGATGTGAACCTCGTCTAGATGACTGGTTCACACGAAACGGGAAATGGGGGAAGTTACACCAGCGGATGTGTTTGGTGTCATTCGGTTGACACTGAACCAAAGGTACAACGGAAAAAAGTGCGTGAATCGGATACAGTTGGTTTTTGGGTTGGTCATTTTCAATAAGGACGTAGATGCTATCCGTATTATTACTATTCTATAGGCTGCGGTCTGTAGTCTTTCCTACCCATAATCTCTTAGTCTTGGTTCACCTACTCCTGCCGCGTGCTACTGTGATATCGACGTTGAACAAAAATCCACACGATATGACACCACTTACATGGCTTCTCCAAGAGAACCAACGTC
Source organism: Colletotrichum acutatum (assembly GCF_030867785.1). NCBI lineage: Eukaryota > Fungi > Ascomycota > Sordariomycetes > Glomerellales > Glomerellaceae > Colletotrichum > Colletotrichum acutatum. The sequence goes on along the minus strand of NW_026849045.1, from coordinate 23,456 downwards.
AGCGTTGTCATGCTACGTTCTTAAGAAGGCACTTATTAATTTAAATCCGAACACTGATCTACCACTAGAACGTAGTTTGAGAGAAGAGGCAAACAGGGTACCAGCGCCTATAACGACATGGCTGTTCTGATTGGATACACTGCCGCTCGAGACCACTCGTACTACGTATAGGGGTGTGCGCATTCGTGCTACTTAGAGTGGAAGAGTGGATAAGGTAGTTTTTGGTGGGTGGTGCATTCAACCGACTGGGAGCCCCTGCTTGCTTGTCAACTCTGAGCCTTTGAAAGGGGGGGGGGGCTGAGTTGGGGCGAGCGGCAATGCGTGTTATTGGGCTTCATTAACATTTTCATGTTCCTCCTGTGCTCCTGAAGCATATGAATAAGATTATGGATTTGCCCCTTTCTGAGATTCCCATCCGAGTAGACTGGTTGTGCTTGCTATCGTGCTACCTGACATTGTAACACGGCATGGGCATGTAATACATATTTTTTTTGTTTCTTTTGTCAGCGCATCCTCCTTTGTCATGGCCTTGGCCCGTGTTACAGGAGAAGTCCGGATCGAAACTTGCACCGCTCTTGTTAATTTTATGTTTTCCCCGACTACGGCCTGTTTTATAGGCTCGTCGTTTTGTGTTTTCCAGACTGGGACTCGTGGAGGCTATTCTTTGAAGCGACGGCCGCACGCGGGTGATAAAGTAGCTTTCCAATCATTACATCCGAGAACCTCTTTTGAACACCGCTATCGCCACTACGACAAACTGGAAGCATATTTTAATAAGTCTTACAAGAGCTGACTATAATTGTTACATAGGATATCAATGCTCGACCTTGAAGAAGTGATGATTGTGGTGATATTGGTGATGATAATGTTTCTTGGGATGTATGGCCGGAAAACCATTTCACCGCCCACTCTGAGCCGTTTGCGGGAAACAGCTCAATCAAGTTCAATAAGTCTTTGGATCCACACAGTTTACTTCTCCAGAGTCCACGACCGACATCCGCGGGCCGGTATCGTGAGCCGTGGGACCCGGTCGAGGTGAGGTTGTCGGGGGTGGAACCGGTCCTCGAGTCGGCCGGTAGACGATGTCTTGCAAAGGTAAGTCTGTCCGTGATTGCGTTGAAAAGAAAAGTCAATTGGCCCCCAGACTTGCACCCCACACACGAACAACGACACAGTCAAAAGCTAGGCTTCCACTCTCCATACAGCAATCTTGCCTCGTATCTTTTGGTCAGCAAGACGCAGCATCTTACTGTGTTATTGAAGACAAGTCCAGTGAGACAAATAGGCACTCGGTGAACCCTCGGCCGGCAACCACACCGATTCACAAGAAAAACTTCTCCAAGTCTCGCGGGGGTCCAGTGGGTTTCTTGGCTTCCCGTTGCCCCTCCTTTGGTGCCATTTGCCCCGCAAAGTGACATTTCGGCGTCGATTGCGTGCTCTGGCCAAGCCCCACCCCCATTGCCTAAATCGGCGCTCTCTTTGCACCTTAAGCTCCAAGAGCTCTCACCTCACCAGCATCTCACCTCACATGAGCAATGAGAGAGCCAGCCGTTGCTGCAGCATCGTAAAAAAGATGAGAAATGTGACAAGCTCTTATTTGTCGACGGAACCAAACTATTGGACATTTTCCTCGGATCCAATTGGCTATTATTCAAGCTCCCTGGTAGCTGACCGCGGGATTGGGAGGGGTCCCCTCCTCCATCGGGAAACGATACCTTTGAGATGTTGCTTCCTTGAGATACCTATCTTACACGGTGGACAACTTTTTCTCTTCGGTCCCTGGTGACACATCCTCACAAGGCCAAGGGGTCAATTGTATACACACACATACAACAGCCCGACCTATGGTGTGATGTCCCCTCAATGGCATCATCGTAGCTAGCCCATTTTCTCTGCCTCACTCTTCCCACTGCTGGACAACGACCCCTACTAACCCCCCCTCCCCCTCCCCTCTTCCGTGCTCTTCCTTCGCCGTTGCGTACTCCGTTGCCGGTCCGTCTCTTGTGTGTGTCTCTCTCTTAAGCGCGTCACCGTCCCCGTTGCTCTTGTGCTCGCACACCTTTAGAGAAAACCTGTCTCCTTCCCCTCCTCCTCCTCTCTTCCGTGTCTCCAATTCCTCCCTCTTCCTGTATACCTACACATTCCTTGCTACAGAAGAAAGTCAAACTTGAACAATGGCTGAAGAACTGAGCAAGAACTTTGAGACTCTCCAGCTCCATGCGGGGTATGTACGATCTCTTTCGCGAACACTGCCCACCACCACCACCACACCGAGCAAACATGCCTTCGGGGGAGCAAAACAACCTTTCCGTTGCTTTTGGAGCTGTTCGAGACCTGTTAACAAGCTGACGTGTGGGGATTGTTGTATCTCTGTAGCCAGGAACCCGATCCGACCACAAACTCGCGCGCCGTCCCCATCTACGCGACCACGGTTCGTAAAACCTTCCCGGCGACGACGAGCAATGAAGCTCTCTTGTCTCGCGAGCGCGGGCGCAAACATCGTAGGACTGACAGCTGATTCCAACATGTGTAGAGTTTCACCTTCAATGACTCGGCTCACGGCGCGAGGCTCTTTGGCCTCAAGGAGTTTGGCAACATTTACAGCCGTATCATGAACGTACGTCGAAGTCACTTCCCTCAACAGATCCCATGTTAAATCGTGTACCACGTTTGAAAACTGACCGTGCCTCTTCCCCCACCTCCAGCCCACAGTCGACGTCTTCGAGAAGCGCATCGCCGCGCTCGAGGGCGGTGTCGCGGCCCTGGCCACCTCTTCTGGCCAAGCCGCCCAGTTCATCGCCATCAACGCCCTCGCGCACGCCGGCGACAACATCGTCTCCACCTCGTTGCTCTACGGCGGCACCTATAACCAGTTCAAGGTCTTCCTCCCCCGCCTCGGCATCCACACAAAGTTTGTCGACGGCGACCGCGTCGAGGATATCGCTGCCGCCATTGACGACAAGACCAAGGCCGTCTACGTCGAGAGCATCGGAAACCCAAAGTACAACGTCCCGGACCTCGAGGCTATTGCCAAGGTTGCGCACGAGAAGGGCGTTCCCGTCATCGTAAGTCTTCCCCCTCCGTCTCCACCGTTGGTTGTACACACAGCAGAATGGCAAGCTAACACCAGAAACCCACAGGTCGACAACACCTTTGGCGCAGGCGGCTACTTCATCCGCCCCATCGACCACGGCGCCGACATCGTAGTCCACTCGGCGACAAAGTGGATCGGCGGCCACGGCACCACCATCGGCGGCGTCATCGTCGACAGCGGCAAGTTCAAATGGGACAACGGCCGCTTCCCGCAAATGACGGAGCCCTCGGACGGCTACCACGGCCTCAAGTTCTGGGAGACTTTTGGCCCCATCACCTTCATCATCCGCGCCCGCGTCGAGATCCTCCGCGACCTCGGCGCCTCCCTGAACCCCTTTGCCGCCCAGCAGCTCATCATCGGCATCGAGACCTTGTCGCTGCGCGCCGAGCGCCATGCGCAAAACGCCCTCGCGCTCGCCAAGTGGCTTGAGGCTAGCGACTATGTGAGCTGGGTGTCGTACCCCGGTCTCGAGAGCCACCCGTACCACGAGACGGCTAAGAAGTACCTCAAGCGCGGGTTTGGTGGTGTCTTGAGCTTCGGCGTTAAGGGCGGTGGCGATGCTGGCAGCCAGGTTGTCGATGGCTTCAAGCTCATTTCCAACCTCGCCAACGTCGGTGACTCCAAGACCTTGGCTATTCAGTGAGTTTGCGACCCTTCCATCACGGAGTGAGAGAGCACTGGCTCTCTCTTTCTCTTCCCCAGAATAGTTCCACCCGCTAACCATTACCCAAAAGCCCCTGGACCACCACCCACGAGCAGCTCTCTGACGAGGAGAAGACGAGCTCCGGCGTCAGCGAGGACCTCATCCGCATCTCGGTCGGCACGGAGCACATTGACGACATCATTGCCGACTTTGAGCAGTCCTTCAAGAACGCCTCCTCCGCTTCCACCACGGGCAAGCCCGCCCCCGCGGCCGAGACCAAGCAGGACGACGCGCCGCTTGCGCCGTAGGTCGGTGACAAGACATGCCGTCTGAAATGAATTATTTTTGTTTTTTGCCTTGTTTTTTTTTTCTGCCAAATGTACGAGAACGATAAAATACCCGTAGAAAAAGCAACTTACGATTCTTGTCTTACCTGGTTGCCCTGTCTTGATTACTACGTGGCTTCGCCTGCACGGAGAGAAAAGAGAAAGCCGAAGAAACGCCATCATGCTTGAAATGACCCCCTTGATCGTTCCTCGTGCAACATGATCAGAAACACTTACAAAGTTGATCCAGCCAAGCCAGCGTTGCTCAGGCCTGGGGTTCCGCGTCCGACGTTCGCTGTACATAGATGTGATAGGCAAGGGCAGGGCGTACATCACACATCTGCCATGCCAGCCCACGACGACTCAAACCATGAAAGATACCAGGTACCGAAGATCAGAAGGAAAAATGGGTGCGCGTGAAAAAGTGAACCCCTCCTGATCCCTGGTGTCCATCCTCCGATAAGAAAGTTGTGTGATCAGCCCGCCACGCTTCCCCCCGTGGCAACTCGCAAAGCACGTAACGAAATGAAACGTGCCGACGCCACAAATTCCTAGTGGGCGGCGCGACGGCATTTTAGTCTTCACCTTTTGGTGTGGATATGTACAAAACACACATGTTGCCGTTGCAATACGATGGAGACACAAGTGATTTGGGCCGGCAGATATTCGTGAGGGGGTAGATACAGGAGTTGAGATGGAGTCACAAGGTGGACGGACTGACAACTGCTCTGCGTTCATACGACCCTACGAACAAACCCTCAGAATCGCGGGGACGAAGAAACGTGCGGGATCCCAACAAGGTCTGTGGTTGTAAACCGACCCGGCCAAAACCCGGCGCCGGTGCGAATAAGTAGGCAGCTCCCAACTGGAATGGGTGGGGGGGGGGGGGATGTTCACCGTCCCCACAACTCCCCGGCGCGCGGTAGACGACCACCGGTTTAATCCGCCAACGGAATTTGATTGGCCGAGAGAGGTTCGCTCCATTCAACGACGCCTCTTGTCTTGCTCTCTGACTGTGTGTGTGTGTGTCCATCCACATCCAAGCTCCAAATCCCACCGCCCGCTGATTCTAGCTATATTCCTCGACATCCCACCTCGAAGGAACATCACGAAAACTCCTCCCCCGCCCTCTCTCGCTGACATAGCTCCTTTCTTCTTCTTTTCTTGTTACCCCCTCTCCTGTTGCTTGTCGGTTACACCAAGAGGTCTACCATCCTCTCGTCGCCAAAACCCTCGAATCTGAGACCACCGCCCACCGCTGCATTATCAAGAACACCACCACCACGATGCGCCTCCTCACAACCCTCGCCCTCGCGGCGACATCAGCATCCGCCGCCTCCCTGACCCTCTCGATCCCCTCCTCCCAAGCCCTCCCGAACCCCTACACGCTCCCGCCGTCAACCCACGCCACGCTCTCCTCCCTCGGCGAAACCTTCTCCGCGCCCTTGTCGGTAAAAAACACGTTCGTCTTCCATAACCTCACCGACGGCGGCAGCGCCAGCGCAGGTTCGTACCTCGTCGACATCCACTGCGCAACTCACGCCTTCGCGCCCCTGAGGCTGGACGTTGATGCCGAGGGCGGGTTGGCCGCGTGGGAGACGTATCGCGGTAACGATTGGGATAACAAGGGCGAGGCGTATGCGGCAAAGGAGTTTGAGGGTGGTGCGAAGGGGTTCGAGGTGCGGGTGTTGGGACAGAAGAATTATTTTGTGGAGAGGAGCAAGTGTGAGTATTTTCTTTCTGTCTTTTCGTCCCGTCCCTGCCTCCTGCCTATTTGCCTATGTGAGATTTGTAGTGCTGGGTTTGCTTGGTGTCTATGGCAAGGAAGCTACGCCCACGGAGCTGTCGGCGCTTCCACGACGAGGACCTCTCTCGATACAAACCCGACTGGGGAGCACAGAAACGCTAACAACAAAACCTCACAGTCTCCATCCTCACCATCCTCAAGAACCCCATGATCCTCCTCGGCCTCATCAGCATGGGCATCTTCCTCGGCATGCCCTACCTCATGGATAACAGTACGTTCAAATCCCAGCCTTTCCCCGTGTTCCTTGAATGCGACAAAAGTTCTTGTCTGACACAAACCGTTTAGTGGACCCCGAAATGCGCGCCGAATTCGAAGAACGCCAAAAGAGCAACCCGATGAACTCCCTCCTCGGCGGCGGAGGCGGAGGCGGCGACGCGAACCCCATGGCCAACTTTGACATGGCGGGCTTCCTCGCTGGTACCGGTAGCAGCAGCAAGAAGGAAGAGTCTTCTGGTTCCAGTGCCTCCAGTGGCGGTGCTGGTGGGAAGAAGGAGAAGGGCGTGCGGAGATAAGAGAGTTTTTGTGTGTGACGAGAAGTAAAGAGGGGGGGGGGGGAGAAAGAGAGAATACAATCACACGGTTGTTCAAGATTGTTATTGCGGCTCCTATGAAATATAGGATCTAGGCTAGGGCGCTTCTTAGACCTCAATTCCCTATAAACAAGTTTTGACTAAATTTGGCGAACCAAAGATGCCGGGAGTCCATGCTCCCACTCATGGCTTCCTCCATATCATTGGGTTGGTGAACATTTCTCACCTCAAGCATCAAAAGGTATATGTTGCATCCCGATATTGTGAGTTTACATGGTCCACCCCCCCTTGTTGCCTACTAATTTCTTGTTCTTATGTTATTACTGATAGATCTGATTTGCAATGTCATACAAAATAACTAGTTGTCACATGGGCTGATACATCAAAGTATTCGCAGGAAAATGCAAAGAGACATGACGTTCAAATGCAAATGGGGGCTCTTTTTACTCATAAGAACGCATATTAGACGCACATTTATGCCCCCTGAAACCCGCACTTGTCCATTCCTTTACTTGCCAAACCTTCTCTCATGATCCATCCAGCAAGGTACGTTAGATTAAGCTGGCCGTAATCCAGTATCAGCCACTTAGAAGTCACCTCCAAAGTCGTCTCCACCACCGAAATCATCACCGTCCTGTCCGTCATCTGTACCAAAGTTAGCAGCCGTTCAAATATCAAATCAAGAGGTCAAAGGATTGCAACTCACTGTATCCATCGGCATAGGCCTCCTGCTGCTCGTCATTGATGTGATCCGCAATCAACGCACCACCAAGCAGACCGGCACCGGCACCGAGCGCGAGACCGCCCGCCATACCCATGCCGCCGCCGCCGGGTTTCCGACCGCCGCCCATTCCACCCATGCCGCCCATGCCCCGGCCGTAGCCCTGCTGCTGGGGATATCCGCCATAGCCCTGCTGCTGAGGGTATCCCCCGTAACCCTGCTGAGGCGGATAGCCGCCATATTGCTGCTGCGGGGGGTAACCACCGTAGCCTTGCTGCTGAGGGTACCCTCCGTACTGCGGCTGGGCGTGGCTCGAGCCGCCCATGCCGCCCGTCTTGGCCTTGCCCAGCAGCTTACCCAGGAAGCCGCCGGAGCTCTTTCCCCTCGTCTCCTGCGCGCGGGGCGGGAGCTGGTCGGGGAACGGCGACTGCGACTGCTGATGTTGCTGCTGCTGGAGGTTGTAGCCCGGGGGCATGGGGGAGTGGGTGCCGCCGCCGCCGCCACTGCGTGCGCGGGCTTCTTCCTCGGCCTGGAGCTGGCGGGCTAGGCGCTCGTCCTCGGACATTGTGTTGGAGCCGCCGGCGCCGGGAGGCTGAGGGGTCGAGGACTGGTTCTCGTAGGGGTTGCCCTTCTGGTCGTAGGGGTTGTGCTTTTGATCGACCGGCGGCGTCGGGTGGTCGCCGGGGCGCGGGGCGTAACCGGGAGGGGGGCCACCCGGGTGCCCGTCTTCTGCTGGTGGGGGAGGGGGAGGGAGGGCGGGCTCTGTCGGCTTATCCCATTGGGATTGTTTGGTGTGAAGGTTTACGTAGAACCTGGAGGTGGGTTTGTTAGCATCAGCGAGCATAATGAAAGAGAGGTGAAAAGTTGCTGGGGAATAATGTGTGAGCTTACCATTCTTTGTACTGATCATTCCATCGAGCGATCCAGCCGGGAGGAACCTCGGGGGCCTTGGGAGGCGGAGGACCCGACGGGGGAGCGAAATCGTCGGCCATGTGTAGTACAGTGAAGTCAGGCGCAGAAGTGGTAATGCTGTTTAATGCGATTAGAACTTCTCGGTGGTGCGAGGCCTTTCAATCGATCGATGTGGTTCGGGGTAGATTGTTTGGTGTAGGTGAATGAGTTGCGGAAGAGGTGTGTGTATCCGTGTGAAAGGGCAAACAGAGTTTCCAAGTTTCGACAGCTACTTCAGATAACTCGAGAAATCTTTGTAGAGGGAAACAGGTACCAAAGTTCGAGGTTGGGATGAGATGGGAAATTGGGGGAAAGGGGAGAGGGAAAGTATTGCCTCCTACCTTTTACCGCGGGGTGTCAGGTGTTGTAATGGGGAGGCGCAATAGGTCGACTGGAGCTGGGCGCGGAGGGCCGGGATTACGTCTTTCAGTTTTGGAACGTTTCCCTTCCCCCTCCTCTAGCTAGACGGAGGGTACCTATACCGCGCAACCTACGACACCCCGATGTTTCCGCTGCTCCCGCCGTCCAGTGGCATCTTGGCAGAGACTTTGAGGGACAAGGAGGTAATCAAGCGAGGCTTCGTGTCTACACTCAATGAACCTAGCATCTTCTCGAACAGTACGGTAAACATGGAGATTACGGTCGCTATTGTCTATCACGTTGATGACATAACATGCCAGGGTGCCAAGCTCAGATAGAGGACAAGAGGCAAAAGGATACCTACGGATATCTGGACCAGTACCTACGTAAGGCAAGTCAGATCACAGCCGGGCTCTAGTTCGATTCGATCCCGCTTCTCGAAGCTGCTCTCACTGCCATCATGTGCCTATCTTGCCTCTTTCCAGTCCAGAGTCCAGTCCCAGGGTGTCCTGCGGGTTCCATCTTGGCTATGCTGCAACAGCATGATGCGAGCTGTTGCGTGCTGCAAAGCACAGCCCCTCCCTCCCCCGCTGATGCTTGTCCAGCGGATTACCTAGCACCCTAGGTGCCCCTCACGCCGCCGCCCCTCACCTGTTGCCCCCGCCCTCTCATAGCTCTCTGCCCACTCGTGTGCCACTCTGCCTGCGTGTCGCTTTCCCACTGCGACCCGGGATGCCGGAGAGCCGATACGTAGGGCAAGGTATCTGACAAGTCTCTTTGCAGCGTAAACAAGCTTTCTCATACCCCGAAAGTACTCCTCTCCATTGCAGTAAAACCGATTCCCCTCCAAAAAAGCTACCTCAGGTCGAACTGGAAACGTTTCGCACAGGCCAGTCTACCGTGGAGCTTCAGGTACCGAAGATTTTGACCCTTTGCCTCAGTGTTTCTCATAGCTTACTATTCAATTTTGTATGAACGGTAAAGGAGTAACTAGTTATTGACGACGCACAAATATTGTGGCTGGTGATTTTTTTTTTTTTTTTTTTTTTGCTGCCGTAGTACAGAATCAACATGTGGCAAAGAATGACTCCTTTTCCAGCCAGGTCCAGATGACTTTAACCTATCTCTTCCCTCGTGTGGCGGTGCCCCCCATTACTTCATCATCAACTTCGACCCTTGGGTCGTGATACCCCCATCCCAAACTACAAAATTGAGAGGCCAACAACCACGTCGCACGCCGCCCTCTGCGCCAAGACTAGCCCGTTTCCCCTCTTCCACTATGTTTCCAACAGAACCACTCCTCTCGGGCGAAGAAGCCGACAGTTAGCATTGCGAAGACACCTGTGGCGCAGTATATTCGGATACTTGGCATTGTTACTTCCCGGCGCCAATTTGTTAACTCACACACATGTACAAATCCACAAAGGTCGGTTTAAGTTACTCGCTGGGTCTCCATGCCATAAGAGAGAAGTGCCATCAAACAGCTTCATCGAAAAAAGGGCCCTTCCCTCAGGCGTCTATCCCATCTAGACATATAAGCACGCTAGCGCAGGCAAAACTCCCGGTTCCTCTCAAGTGTACAATTTCTCCAAGTGCTGTAACAAGCATGATCAACAACTATAGGTAACGTGAGTAAGCCTAGCTCATGGCAGGCCTCTCTCGTCCCGTCTTCTCTCTCCAAAGAGGTAGGCCGCCTCCATGCAGTAGGCACCGCCTCCGCTAGCCATCCGCCGCTCGCTGCCGTAGCAGATGACGACCGCATCCAGAATACCACTGAGAATACCTTCCATGGCGCCCATGACCGAAAATCCAATAAAACTGGCTACTATGCCAACCACGTATGCGTACGCCGAGCCCCGTACTCCCATTCCGTCCGGCAGAGCTATAGAGAGCTGCTTCGCCGTCATGACCCATCCTGCAAATCCGAGTCCCGTCGCCATGATGAACCGTGTCGCATACAAAAGCATCTTTGCGAGCCGATAGGGAAGCATAGGGGAGTGACTGGACCGCCGTGTGCTGAACACATGCGGTGTCAATGTTGTCGTAGGGCGCTGCGGGGACAAGAAGTCCATCTGGCTAAGACCGCGAGCCGCCGTGTGGAGGTTCTGCGAGTGAATGGCCCCGTAGGTGATGGTGAGAGGGTTCGTGAGCGCTGCGATGGGCGTCGGGATCCACATGGCGGCAATGTGCTGCAGGATATTAGCCAACTTGCGAGGCAGCACGAGCAGCGGCGCCCGAATAAGCAGCGCAATCAACGTCGACTCGCAGATGCTGCCAAAGATGGTTGTCGTCGCGTGGTTAAGCGCGGCCGTGACAATCTCCGCCGACGTTGGAGCCGGCGCCGCGTTGCGGTGGAAGTACCATTGAGACACTGTCGCTGCTGTGGTCGCCCGTTGCACCGCGTTGATGACTCCGATTGTCCACATGTACATCAACACGAACCAGATACCCAGCCACCAGCTGGACACACTGATGATGAATCTGGCAAGTCTTCTGGAGAAGTATCCTCCCAAGAAGATTCTCGAGAACATCCACATCCAGATCCAGGTCCATGTTACTATGACTGCGAGACAACTGAAACCCAAGATGAGGAGTGCCGTGTTTGCTGCAAGAATTCTCGTGGAGAACTCCAATATCTCAATCGCCTGGCGGATGGCGTTACGGCCCTGCCAAGCCGTGTAGACCCAGACGCAGGCTGCGATGCCAGGAACAAGAGCAGCCCATCGCATCGCTCGATCTTGGAAGCTGGTCCCGTGTGATCTGCCCTCATAGCTAGAAATAAAGGGGTATAGTGTGAATGAAAACATGATGATAGGTACTGCAACGAGAATCACCATTGCCAGCGGCCTGGCAAAGGATCGAAGTGCCGCGAGCCACACAAAGGATACCAGGATCGAAATGAGAGTGTCCACAGCGAGCATGTGAAAGGATGCTTGCAATGTTGTATAGACAGTATCACCCCATCCTTTCTTGGGCGTGCCCGTGTGTAGCCAGACAAGCACAAATGTAGACACCAGACCGGCAAGCGCAATAAGGAAGATCCAGGCGAAGAACGGGTCGTACTTGAAGAGTTCTCCTTCGATCAGGGGAACAGTGGCAGGCAGGGCCTCATCGTCAGAGCTGGCTCGGCGGGCCTCGTCAAAGTCATCTTCCCGAGTAGCTTCCCTCCTCAGTGGGAACTTGCGGTCTCCGGACTTGGATTGAAACTTCTGGAAGGCTGGCGGGCTCGAGTCCGTAGCCGCCTCGTTTAGCAGCGACGCAGATGGGTCGTCGTCGTCCATGATCTGGGAATCTAGCCCGATGTCGACCATTTTAGGATTCGTATCTGACTCCCGGTCGGAAGTTTCTCGCGGGACATCTTCCGACTCTTCGTCTATGACATCCCTCCCGCGATTCCGTCCACTGAAGCTCCTCGTGCCGTTCCAACTGCTGCGAATACCTCTCCGCAGCCCGCGATCCTGGTATCTTCGGCCGGGTGTTTCGCTGCTCTGTTCTAACGAGCCGCGGCTAGCGTCTGGTTCCGTCTCGGAGCTCTCTGCCATCTTGCTCGCGGCGGCCACGCGCCGAGACATGTGGAGGGCGGCCATGTCCGCAGCCTCGCGATCCCTCTCGTCTTCTTCGTCCTCCTCCATGTACTCGTCGAGCGTGCTGTGGAATAGCGGCGCATCCTGAGCGGCGGACATGCGGGAAGCAAAGCCCATTTGACCATAACGCGAACCGCCCGTCTGGTAAGGGTTTCCTCCGTAGCCTCTACCTAGGAAGGAGCGTCCGCCATTTCGAGGAGGGCCCCGCGATGACCAGTCGTTCGGTTGTCGTGGTGGGTTCTCGTTGCCTTGATCTTGTCCCGCAAAGTTGGACAGTCGGGACTGTGATTGCGCCAGAAACCTGGACGCATCTGGGGGCGAGTTAGTTGGTTGACCGCCGTCGCTGGGCGTCGCCGAGGATGGTTCCGCAGCGGTGTATGAGACTTACATTCCGAGAACATGGTGCTACCGATAGCGAGGACCTTGTCCCCTCAAAAAAAGTTCGCGTACTCTTGGAGGGTGGCAGAACAGGAACGCGGGACGACGGGGCAAATAAGTGTCGGGCTGGTGAAGGTCCTATGAATGATGATGACGGACAAAGAGTAAACGGGTGGAATGTTTGGGTGCCGGCGGCGGCGGTGGACACTAATGGTATACGCAAGCAGAACCTTGAAAAAAGACGGGTCGACGGCAGTTCCTGCAGATGGCCTATTCTTGGACCGGAGAGAATGCCACCTTTGAGATGAGGTACGGACAATAATTCTGATCAAGCCCGGAGAGCTCGTGAGAAGGGCATCTGCACCGGGTTCTGGGAAAAGATATGAATCAAAGGTCATGCGGTACGGACGAAGAGGTGAAAGGTGCCTAGGCCGGTGAGTGACTGATGGAAGTGGGCCGGGCCAGTGAGGGAACTAGGTGGGAAAGTACATGGACGGCCGGGGGGTCGCCTTCTGGGATGCCCGTGGAAATCCCACCACCCAAGGTACCTTAGGTAACCCGAGGCTTTACCCGCCTGTTGCTGTTAGGCAGCGCGGACGCTGATGCAGCCTAAGCAGTGGCATACAGATGGCACACGACACCCGCGACATCGCCCACACGACAATGACAAGGTACCTTTTACCTGGGAACCCTTCATGCCGGGTACCTACCTCACTAACAACCCAGCCACTCACAACGTCGATACCCGTGGAGGCAGGCAAAGCAGGGGAACGTGGGAGCCACCCACGGGCTGCGGCCGGCACTCATCGGACTTATCGTGGTGGGCGATAAGGCGGTAAGTTGGCGCATGCATTGCAGCATTGCAGCATTGAGGGCCCGGATTGCCTGAGATGGCATGGCTGCGGTTTGGCGGGCTCCTCCCAGTTCCATGTTCGCCTTGATCTGGGAACTCCGAGAAGCGCATAGGTATCCTACTCCATACAGCATTAACCCAAGGGAAACCTACATGAGCTGGAGCACGTCTTTCAACTTGTTGCATCTTGGTTTTTGACTGCGGTTCCATGGCACCTGCTCCCCTTACCCAGTGGAGTGATTGCTTCAGGCGTCGCAGTTCTTCTGCCCACTGTCCTCCATTCTATACCTGCCTACCTTATGTGTACTGTGAGATTCCAAAGACTCTTCACAATGCGTCCTGCATGACACTGACATGTCCTGGCGCGAGACCAGCAACTAAGAAAGCACTTGGCCCAAATTAACCCCAGTCCCGAGTCATTCAGTGCTGGGTAAGTCAGTCATTTCCCCAACCATCGTCAACTGACAATCACCACAGCTGGCCGCTGTTATTGCTGCTGCTGCTACTCCGTACTACTACCTTACCTTACCTTACTCTACGCAAACAAGCGGCTCGCCTTATCGCTAAGCACTTGCGTCACTGATAACACCATGCCAAATCCCTGCCGCCCTTTCCCTGGTCATCGGTCCAGTTTAAACTGGGGCTCTGTCGTCTTCTCAGGTCTAGCCTGTGACAGGGGGGAACGCCATCTTAAACACTGACCAGCGTGATGCAACTCGCCATTTCTTGCAGAGCAGCACATTTCCATCTCCGATTCCACCTCTCAGAGATGCTTTAGAAAGCAGTTCGCACAACCCAACCTAAAGGTCATCTTCCACTTTGGATAAAGGAGAGGTCGCCATCAAAGTCATCCCCAGGCTCAAACATCATCTCTCGGGAACCACGCGGACACCGAACATTGAGAACAGACGACATCCCTTCTGTTGCCAACCGTTTCCCAAACATCCCACTCAATTCGCCCGTCTCCCTCAATCGGAGCCGACGCAACCCCCCCCCCCCCTCTTAGTGCCCAGTGTCCCCCCTTGTCAGACGTGAACTTCTGAACACGTGCTCCGATAACCGACAGCTGTTTGAAGCTTTCCAACATCAGACCAACCGTCAACAACCAACAACACCACCACTGCACTGCTAAACCACACCATACACGGTCCTCCTCCAATCCACCTCTTCGAAACCATCCATCACCAGCAGAAACGGTCTCGCGGGCCAGCCGAGAGAGACAATCGAAGAAAAGGGGCAAAAAAGCACAGCTATCTATCTGTCTGGTTCATCAAAGCCAAGGAAGCGAAAACCACAGACCTCTGCATCGAACCTCGCTCACGCGCACATACTTCCTCCATTCTCCCACTTCACGCACAAAAAAGCCACAGACCGCAAAGGGCCATGTCGTCTCCACCATGGGACTACATCGCTAAACTCGTCTGCATCGGCGACTCGGGCTGCGGTAAATCCTCCCTCACCATCCGCCTCTGCGAGGGCCGCTTCTCCCCGCACCACGACGTGACAATCGGCGTCGAGTTCGGCTCCCGCATCGTCCCCGTCGGTCCCCCAAACACCCTCCCTCCCCCCCTCCGGCCCCGGAACCCAAGACGAACCCGGACGGCAGCGCATCCTCCACCGGCCTCCCCGAACCCCCGCGTATCTCAGCAGCAGCAGACCAAGGGCCCCAGAAGCACATGAAGCTCTCCCTCTGGGACACAGCCGGCCAGGAAACCTACAAATCCGTCACGCGCTCCTACTTCCGCGGCGCCAGCGGCGCCCTCCTCGTCTTCGACCTCAGCCGCAAGCAGACCTTCCAGCACGTGACCGACTGGCTCAACGACCTGCGCCAGATCGCCGAGCCCGACATTGTCGTCATCCTCGTCGGCAACAAGGCCGACCTCACCCAGGGCGAGGACGGGGACGGCAACAACAAGCGCGAGGTGACAAAGGTCGAGGCCGAGGAGTGGGCCAAGAGAAACGGCGTCTTCGAGTACGTCGAGACGAGCGCCAAGAGCGGCGAGAACGTTGAAAAGGCGTTTATGCGCGTCGCCGAGAGGATATACAATAACATCCAGGCTGGGAAATACGACCTCAACGATCGGAGATCTGGTGTCAAGGGCCCGAGTGCGGGGGGCAACAAGCAAGTGAGAATAGGAGGCGACGCGAATAAGGGCTCCGGCGGCGGCTGTTGTTAGATGTGCCGCGAAACGAGCCAAAAACAAAAGCATACACGAGAAGGACAGTGATACCCAGAGGACCATTAGCAACAGTTTTCTCTTCTTCGTTCTTTCGCATTCAGCAACCCCCTTTGTACTACTACTTTTTTTGTAATTATAATGTATGGTCAATGGGCTGGTCAATTCACGACGAGAGAAAGAAATAGTAGGAACAAGGAACAAATTTCATATTGCATTATGTACGGAAGTTGCTATCCCGTCAACTTGGGCTTTCCCAAAGCTCAAAAGGCCCATCTTGCCACCGTTTTTATCGCCCATATCCGTACACAGAGAGAGTTGTGGGTAGAAAAGCCGCGTCATGAAAACCTCGGCCGTTCAAGTACATGATTCCCCGTGGAGGAATCGTTCTAATACAATCTTTGGCTTGACTCTTTGTCAGATTTAGTCAGAGATTCTCCAGCTGTCGAACCACTTCAAGTAGCTGTACTGCTTGTTGTTACCCGTCATGCCGAAGCAAATGGGGCTGAAGAGGATGTAGAGACCAATGATGGTGGCGTACAGGACGCCGTACACTCCGTACTGGAAGACCTGGTTCTTGTTGCGAAGGAACCAATCGGCCAAGAAACCAAAAGTAAGGATGGCGAAGTACAGCGCAGGGTAGTAGTGGTGGACGTAGGTGACACGGGCCATGACAACGAAGGGAAGGTAGTGAAGAAACCAGCCAGCTACGGGATACAGTCCCGCGTAGTGGATCTGGTCAATCTCCTTCGAGTTCAGATCGTTGTACCCGCGTTGCCAGCGGATCAAGTACCAGACGACGACGAGCCCGAAAACACCCAGGCCGGCGGTGGAACCCCAGTAGACCAGAGGGTTGCCGAGGAGGAAGTACTTGACAATGTTGTCGTCCCAACCACACATGCGCAGACCAACATTGAGAATGGGCCACTGCCACCATTGAGAGGCCAGGTCGTCCTGCTTATCGGGATCGGGCACAAGAGCGTTGTTCGAGGTCATCATGGCAACATTGAGATGGATGAAGTCGTGGAGGAAGGGGGACTTGTAAGAGCCAGGGTCACCAGGGGGAACTATGCTAGTTAGCAAGCTAAACAAGACAGACCGGATTCATAGCTTCAACTTACGCTTCTCGTTCCAGTGTGCCTCGACGTTCCAGTGGGTGTACGAGTCTCTGGGGTTGTTGGTCTTGGTGCAGGTCACCTCAATCTGCTTGAAACCCCACTGAGGCAGGTTAACATTGCCAGCGCGGAGGTAGCAGCCAAGAACCGGGTGTCTCAAGCGGAACGCCGTCGTCAGCGTGCGGATTCTGCTGCGGTCGCGGGAGGCGACATCACGAACGACCTCGACAGTCCAGTGGTCCTTGTCGTCGCCAATAGTCAAGTTGCCGTAGCTGGAAACTTCCTTATCGGACTTGGTCATGGGTGCAGCGATCTCGTGGGAGTGAAGGTTACGGCCGGTCTGGGCGTGGATGAGACGGATCGTCTCGCCGTCGCCAATGAATCGGGGAGGAGCTTCGGCGTCGTAGTCCGCGTCCGCACGGTTGGGGTAGAAGAACCAGTCGTTGTTGGCATCCTTGTGGTGGTAGCAGGTGACCTGCTGCTGAGTAGAGCCCTCGGGGTAGGTCTGGACGTGAGAGTGCAAGAGGCCACCACCGTATCCCATGTTCTTGATGGTCGCGCGCGATCCGTAGGCGATTTCCAAGGGGCTGTTCTTGCCGACCTCGGTGCCCTTCAAGTTTGCCTGGAACAAAGAGCTCATTTGCGCATCACCGGGACCAGTGTGGTCCAGAATGGCAAAGTGGAGGGCGAAAGAGAGCATGTAAACCAGGAACGGGACGATGATGAGGCCAACGACGCGAGTGACAACGTGAGCGCCCAGAGTAGTGACGGGCATCTTGGTGTTGCCGAACTTGGTCCAGAGGTCCTCGATGGTGTACAGGCCGACGAGGGAGGTGACGAAGAGACCGACGAGCTTGACACTGCACACGCAGCCAATGCTGAGGCCAGTCATGAACAGCCAGAAGAACCACTCGGGCTCGAATGCATCATTGCGCTGGTTGTGGAACTTGGCCCAGCAGAGAACAGTCGCGACAGTACCGAAAAGCAGCATCGAGTCGAGAAGGATGAAGCGGCTGATGGTGGTGTACGAGTTCTCGCAAAGAACCATGAGGGTGACAAGCCAGACAGCGGGACGTCTGAGGTTCAGCTCGCGGGCAGTGTAGTAGGCCATGGGGATGCAGAGGATGCCAAAGAGGGCGTTGAAAGCTCTCATGAAGGTGTAGTCGACATCCTCGGGGTATTTTTCTCCAGACTTGAACTCGAAAGATCCGTTGTAGCCAGCGAGAACACCGGAGAGGCCAACGAGCATCTTGCCCAAGGGCGGGTGAACGTCGAAATAGTATTCATGCTTGATGTAGTGAGATCCGAACTTTCCAAAGTGGGCCTCGTCCCAGGTAACGATGTCGCTGATGCCAATCCTCCAGAGTCGGGTGAAGATGGCGACGGTCGTGAAGATGACGGGGGCGATGATGGCCTCCCATTGATCGAGGAAGGAGCTCTGCTGAGGAAAGAGATGAGCGTCAGTCCCCGAATCAGTGTACAAAAGCCAGTGCTATTGTAGAGAGGGAGGCGCTTACCTTCTTGACAAGCTTCTTCTTGTCGTCGATTTCAGGGGCAGCCGTTATGGGGACGGACTGGCCCTGGGGGACGGCTCGTCGTCTGACGCCATCGCCCACGTCCGCGCCGGACGCGACAATGGGCTTCTCGGTAGCCATGGCTGTTGGTGAGACCAGTCAGCAAACGGAAAGGCGGCGTATGGAATGGGTTGGCCGGGAGTAGAGACTGACTCTCGAAATGGGATGACCGAATGCGTTGAAGAAGGCAGGCTTCAAGGGGGGGTGTGCAGGAAGAGTGGAAGTCAAGCTCCAGGAACAGGAGCTCTGAGCTCCAGGTTAGTGATCGGACGAGTCAAGACTCAAAAAAAAACGCCCGGGGGCAAGAAAAAGTTGGAGAATTGAGAAAGGTGAAGAGAAGCCGCGCAAAAAGAGAATCAGCAGGTTTCTCTTGAGGCACAGGTGTTCCGCAAACCAAACCAGCTCATGAAAAAGAAGGTGAGGTCAGTCAGCTGGGGGGAAGGAGGAGAGAGAAAGGGAAAGCTGAGCGAAGGCATCCAGAATTACCAGGGAATCATGCAATTAATATGGAGGTGCCCTATGGCCAGGTGGGAATTTTTTTGGTGAGGTCTGAACTAAATCGGGAGGAGCTGGGAGCTGGGATTCTGGGAAGGAGAGAGCACCCTTCGACCCTTTGGAACCCCCTTGCGGCAACACGAAATAAATGCCACCTATGCACCAACAGACACGGTATCCCTCCCTTTCCACTCTGACCACACTTTACGCGAATCTCGTCCCTAGCAAGCTGGGTTCAATGGCCGTGATCTATTGGCTCAGCTGCCCTCAAGCGGCCTTGAGTGGCCTGGAAGCGGGTTTCCTACGCCGCATACCTTGGGCAGGCCGCGCAGGTCCTCTCGATGGAATGGCCTAAATGGCCCGGGAAGGACCCCAAATAGCCCCTCCGTTACCCCCTGCCCCCACAGGCTACCTTACCTTCCAGCTGCCTACCCCTGAGGTCCTACAGATGGGATCCCCACGCGGCTCTCGCTCTCGACGATCAATGTCAATGTCGATGGAACCTGGGATCCTACTCCTTGCACTCACCTTACTGTGCGTCTCGCTATATTCGGTTCCAGCATCGTGACATTCAACACTACGGATACATCATACCTATTCCCAACTCCCTTGCAAGGTACCATTCAAGGTCATACCTTATTTATACCTTACCTTACATACGGATACAGAGCAGCATCGTCATCTTCAGCCTGGCATCCAAAGCATCGGGAGCAATACAGCTTGGACGCACCTGCAGCCACCTTATACGGCGTTGATTTTCCTCCACAACCACTATGCTAGCACCATAGCAAAGACCAGACGACACGACACAATTCATCCTTTTTCTCTTTCCTTTCCATGGACAAACACAGAGGCCCGAACTACGAAAGATGCCAACTGCACAATGTTCTGTCTTCGTGACAGCTGTGGCTCAGACGTGGTTTCTGACTGCGCTAACCCTTCCGGGCCGCGCGATAAGCCCCCGCTTTCGGAGCTAACCGGAAATGCCAGTGCGCATCTTCCATTCAATCCCATCGGCCTACGGATACACGTACCTTAGAGACCATCGGCCGCGGTGTGGACTAGATCTCGGCGATTCGGGGAGTCGACGGCGGTGGAGGCCTGCTCCGTGCAGATTGACCGCAGATGCGGTGGCTCTCCAGTAAGGTTGAGCTGCCTCCGGAGAGCACAGCTGCACGGCACTAAGGAGTACTCTCACCGGTCGCCTCAACCCGAATCAAAAAGTGCTTTTACTTCTCCTGTCTTGTACTACGGAGCGCAAAGCCTTTCCCGGCATACCTACTTCTCATCCAAAGAAGCAAAGACCGGGAAGACCTGATCTGTCGCCGGGAGTCCGCCATCGCGGTGTTTCTTCAGAGAAAGAAAAAAAAAAAGGGGTCACTGCTTCTGCGGCCTGCCCACCTCTCTCACGGTTCACCTCAAGACACTGGACCAGTCACCAATCTAACTCACCATCGTCTGGGCGCGGCCCATCTGCCCCGCCGAGTCAAGCCTCTTTCTCTCTCACTCTGCAGCATGCTGAAGCCCGCATGCGGAAACGCCAGACAGGTGCATCACATGTCTTTTTTCGTCCCTACTCTCTAGTCCACTCCGTACTGTTTCCCCCCTCCTTGGCTGGTCCCGGTCTGATCCATAACATATTGTCGGCACAGACAATCGTTGCTAACAATCGCCCCATCGCGGTGCAAATGTACATGTTCCAGAGACTCTCTGACACCTGATTTGGACTCAAATCAAGCCTCAGGTTTCTCTTTCCAAAAGTAAACCCCCACTGCGTCCACCATTCTGGATCTGAACCGTCTCCGCCGACGCCGCCGACGAGAAAGAGCGGATTGCATTAGGGGTCTCGCCCGTCTTATGTCATCGCTCCTGCATCCAATCGTCCGGTCCCGTACCACATCTAGCACCACCGACCACCACCACCACCACACTACTACAACCACCACTCCGACCATTACTACCGCTACTTCAAATATCCTTCCCGCGGTGCCCCGACCATCCAATCCTCGCCTCCCCTCCTCTCGATCTCGTCGCCCTGGATGTAGCAGACCTCCCCTGCTGCGCGTCACTTTCTACAAATCCGGCTCGGTCCCCCGACTCACCTCTCCGCCGAAACCTCCTACCTCTCAATGTCGTCTCTGGTATCCGACTTCCTCATCAATCCGGTCCTCCGACAAGCTCGTCGCTTCTCTGAGATCTCGAGAACAACCTTTGTTTCCGAACGGGACTCTTCATCCGACCCTATCGCCGTCCCGAGCGACGTGAATAGTCCCGCAACTCGGCATGCGATTGTTGCGCCACCCGAACCCACTCCAGCACGATCACTCGACATTGCGACACTACCGCCGACCGTCGACGACGAGCAACCTCAGTCTCCGGCTCCCCTAGTTCAGAGCCCCTCACCATACACGATGGCCGCGATGCCACCTACAACACGGGAATCTCTGCCCGCCGACGACGGCATGGGTGCGATGCGAAAGCGTCTACTTGACATCCAGTCACAAGATATCGCAGCAGACGACAAGGCCCGGCTTATGCATGAGGCTTTGATGGAGGGTTACCGCAAGTCGCGAGACGCTCCCCGCCAAGGCAATGCGCCGGCAGCCAGCGTGATAGCAGCAGGGGAAGCATGGGAACAGTCAGTCCCGATTGCACCTCTCGAGTCGTTAAAGTTTTGGCAACATGCGATAGGAGAGCCCTCCTCGCCAGAAAAGTTTATTTTGACCGCCGACGATGTTCGGCCCACGTACGCGGCCGCAAAGCTTATAACGAGAGAAGAGCCCGAGGGTGCTGTGATTCTTGGCTGCCAACACTACCGCCGCAATGTCAAGCTGCAGTGCTCGACTTGCGCCAAGTGGTATACTTGTCGTTTCTGCCACGACGCAGTCGAGGATCACACTCTTGTCAGGAAGGAAACCAAGAACATGCTCTGCATGCTCTGCGCCACACCTCAGAAAGCATCAGACGTTTGCGTGAACTGCGGTGAGACTGCAGCCCGTTACTACTGTAACATGTGCAAACTTTGGGATGACCATCCATCCAATCCCATTTACCATTGTAACGACTGCGGTATTTGCCGACGAGGAAGAGGCATCGGGAAAGACTTCTTCCATTGCAAGGTAATTGAATGATCTGAAGCCAGGGGTTTTCTTTGACGGCCGCTAATATGTGCCTTAGAAATGTTGCGCATGCATCTCGATATCTATTCAACAGTCACACAAATGTATCGAGCGCTCAACGGACTGTGACTGTCCTATTTGCGGAGAGTACATGTTTACATCTCCCAAGCCAGTCGTGTTTATGGGGTGTGGTCACAGCATTCACCAGAAGTGCTACGACGAGCACATGCTGAGATCATACAAATGTCCCATTTGCAACAAGAGTTTGCTCAATATGCAGAGCCAATTCCGCCAATTAGAGCTGGCTATACTTGCCCAGCCGATGCCCCCTGAATTCAGGGACACCCGCGCCACAATCTTGTGTAACGACTGTAGCGGGAAGAGTTCCGTCCCTTACCACTGGCTCGGACTCAAGTGCGCTATTTGCACTTCTTACAACACGGTAGAAATTCAGATCAGCGGTGGAAGAGAAGAGACGCACGCGACACACGCCAACCACGTGCCCGTCACGCCGGCAGCAGTTACGCCGGCTCTTCTATCTCCTGCGCTTCCTACCCCCGTAACGGCACAAGCTGCTGCTCCGGCAGGAATGGACATACCACAGATCGGCAGGCGACGACATTCGTCTCATGCTGGTCCCGAGGCACGTCATCTGATGTTGGATCGCTTTGCCAGGTCAGCCTCGCCAGCAGTCACACCTGGTATGGCACTACCAAACGCAACAAATGTTGCCATCGAAGAAGAAGACGAATCAGAGAATGACATTCTCAACTTATGGGGACGGGGTCATGGTGACTCGGACAGCGACACCATGTCGACAGATATGGACGAAGAAGGCTCGGAGGGAGAGGACGATGACGATGATGATGACTATGAGAACGAGATCATGCTCATCGGACATCGGTAACCTCGGCTACGATGCAATCATGATTTAGACGATGAGGTGCATCTGCAAGAGACGGATATAAGATTGGCGTACTGGGAATTTGCGATGGTCGCATGGTTTTTGGACATATGGGTTCGTCAAGGTCATCGTGGGCATATTACTAGCTGGTTGGGTAAGGGTTAGTCGGCGTTTTTAAGGATGGCAGAACTTGTCAGCCTCGAATGGCACTGCTGGGTTCTTTCTCATAGCCTTCGGAAACTGGGCATTATTTAAGTTTCCATAATAGACAAAAATTAAAAATGACAAGCAACACAGAATGCCTGAAACGCCTATTGTCCATGATTCCCTAGCCTTCCTGCCCTTTGCCGTAATTTTCATAGCAGACTCTCCCAGTTCGAGACAGCACGCTTATTGACGCCTCCGCGATGCAATTTGGGCGTCGACCTCTTGGGATTCCTTTCTAAGCTCCTTCACAACGGTCTATCACGATGTCTAGTTAGTGTCATGTCTGCTTCGGGCTCGATGGCTAAAGTAATATTCTTACAGCAAGAGCTTCTGGGTTTACGCCATTCTCGATCATGGAGATGCAAATCGACAGGGTGCGGCGGTCCAGGTGGCAGTTCTGTTCACATCGTCATGTAAGCATGGAGTGGGATATTGAGAGGATGGTAGCAGGCGGGCGTCGCAACTGACGAGGATGGTAGAGATCTCATGCAAGATGTCGACAGCCTGCTGGGCCGCGGCCTGCTTCCCGCTTCGGTCGTCTGCAGGCATTTTCGTATGGTATTTATTGCTGGTTGTGAGATTGTATGAATGAGATAAAGGTCATTGAGTGAGCGGATG